>NW_016908834.1:65238-88896 GCF_001483705.2 Eufriesea mexicana | reverse complement strand
GCCCAAACGATCGCTTCGGATTTAGGAGGAATCTGCTGACGATGACTCACGATTATCTTCCTGCTCCGGACACTGCGTTCATACCCGATATACAAGGGTATCTCCATTTTTTGACAAGACAACACTCTTCTATTCAGGTCCATTGTTGACATAAAATCAACTCCTATTATCGTTTCATCCATGATCTCAGCTACAAGGAAGGTGTGCACCACGATTAAGGTTCCAATAAAAACTGAACAGATCACACTTCCCAAAATTTTCGCTTCTTCTCCAGTTGCCGTAAACAACCTGTAGCCAGACAGCGGCTCTACGGTCTCTCCTGCTAGATCCGGTCTCAAATTAGAATGAGTCGCTCCCGTATCGAGAGTGAGCAGCAGTGATCGCCAATTGACAGTTTCGATAATCGTCAAGTTGTTACTCTTCCGACCAATTTGTGAAACGGAAGTAGTGGGCCAATCTGTTTTGAAAACCAACTCTCGCCCCTTTGAGCTGGTTCGTTTTAGTTTAACGGTTGATGCGGTTCTGAGGCACTGTTCGAGTAGACGGCATTTCGCTTCTTTCCAGTTGGAGCACCGTTTGATTGGTTGCCACTGCAATTACGTGCAATATGTCCAGATTTCCCACAATTAAAACATTTCACTTCCGAAGCGTTCCGCATACCTCTCGTAACTTGCAAAAAAAGACTGGATGAGCTCCTTCAAGGTATTCACTAAAGTAGAGGATTGCTCCACTTCTGCCCGATGAACTTTATGAACTGGTCGACTCAGAAGAGTAGCTGTTTCTTGCGTGAGCGCGCGTGACACCGTCTCAGCGAAAGTTGGCTTCGGCGACGAATAAGTTGCTCGTATCGTTCCCACATCCCTTATTCCATTTACAAAGGACAGAATCTTAACTATTTCGAGAAATTCTGCTGGGGCATCCGCATTCGCTAAACGTGCAAGCCGTTCAATTTCGGTCGAATATTCCTGTAACGTCTCGTTAGCTGTCTGGTAACGATTCAGCAATTCCATCTGGAAAATCTGTTGTCTATGCTCGCTGGCAAAACGTCTTTCGATAGCAGCCATCAAAGCGTCATAATCACCTCGTGCATACTCAGGGACCGTTTGAAGTATCTCCGCGGCGGGGCCTTTCAACGACACAACCAACGCAGCTACCTTGTCTTCGTTCCTCCAGTGATTGGTAGATGCCGCCATTTTAAACTGTAGCTTGAAGATTTTAAATGGTACAGTTCCGTCGAAAGTGGGCGCTTTTAATTTCGTAGTGACAGCTCCGGTTACCACACCATTCAGTTGCAACCCAGGCATGCGGTTGTCCAGACGCAAAATTTCAGCTTCGAATCTATGATTCAACGTCTGGAGTTCGCCTTCGACCATGTGATTCAGTGTGCTAACCTCCATTTCGACTACATATTGCCTTGTCCGGAGTTCGGCCAAACTCTCCTCTATGCGCGAAAGCTGTTCACGAACCTGGGAGGAGCTTTTCGCTAAACTATCTTGCAGCCGTTCTTCGAGTCGCGAACAGTTTTCTGTCATACTCGTCCGAATCTGCTCTTGAATACCTTGCAAGACACTCAATATCGAACTCATGTCAACAACTGCGTCTGATCGCGGCACTTCCAGTCTTCCCTCCAGTCTTGGGACCGTTTCCGGAGCACCTTGGTTAAATTCGTGTTCGTCAACCTCAATGCCCACAGCCTCCAACGCTTCCCAAAGACGAGCTTGGAGATCCGCTTCTTGTCCAGTAACACACAATCCCCTGGCTTCCAGCTCCTTTTCAGCTTCGAGATTTTCAGCTCGGCAAATTTTACCACGATTGGAATTATTCAGCAATCCTACTCCCAATTATTACAAATCGCGAGTGTAATTCTTATTCTCCAAGTTCGATCGCTAGAATGCCGAAGAATTCTAAAATGTCAGAATAGATTTTCCCTAGTGAAAATGTTGACAGCACTCTCCAAACTTCGATGGAAGACGTTCCTTTTATAGTCAACAGCCGATTATTATTTAAATCGAACATTCTGGGAGGTGCTGGATTATTCTGCACTCGAGTTACGATCCGCTCTTCTTGGCCGAATACCGGGTGGATATGATCTCGTAACAATATTATTTTCAACTAGTATCTTAAATTTTGCCCGGTTGGTGGTTTCGTTGCATATTGAGTTCGTGTTATCGTAGTATACAGGTTTACTAGTGTATTCCATGATTAGAGGTGTGTGACCAGAACTGAGGTCAAGACTAGTCTCTATAGTGAGCTTACTCGTGCTAAGCCCTTTTATAATTGCAAAATCGAGAACATCTGGAATTTTGTTCGTATCCGATGGCCAATAAGTTGGTTTTCTTGCTGATAACATATTAAGATTGCTGTTTTTTATGAATGTTTCTACTGATCTTCCTCTAGGCGTAATGATTCTAGATCCCCACCTGTGATGCTTGGCGTTAAAAAATCTCCCGCTACAATATATTTGTCACTCAGGGATTCAAAGTATTCTTGCCACTTTTCATGTGCCCATTTTGTGTCTCGGTGGTGCATATATAGCAGAAACTTGGAATGCATTACAATCAGTTTGCACTGTGAACGCAGTTGCCTGGATATGCTCCTGGTTAAATTTGCTGTACAGATGATGCTTGATTTCGATTTTTATTATTATTGCACTGCCTCCGTGTGCTTTTCCTGACGGGTAGTTAGAGTTATATACAGTGTAGTATGGAATTTTGATATAGCTTTCTGTAGTGATGTGCGTTTCTGAGACAAAGAGTATACCTATGTTGTTTTTGTATACGAACGTTTTTGTTTCAAGGACTCACTGTTGCAGTAAGTTGGAATTCCAGAATGCCATTTTTAGATTAGCCATTTTTATTTCTTTGCTTCTAGGTTTATGAGTAGTTACAGCATAGTTGTTAATTGTTGTGTCTGCTGTCTGGGTAATGCGTTTTGCTCGATTAACATTTTTGCTATCAACTCTGTGTTCTTAATGGATTGCTTTAGAAGTTCGTTAATTTCTGTGTTTCCGTACTTATTGATAGTTTGTTTTTGATCAATTTGTAACGTTGTGTTGGCAGTGACCTGTGCATAATTCCGTGAGTCTTTAAGGTTAGTATTTTTGTCACTCGTATTGTATGCATAGTGGGTGTTTGTTTCTAGGTTATTTTCTGACCTCTTAAGCTGAACAATTTGCTGTGAGTACGTTCTGTTTCGTAACGGTGAAAATAGTTTCTTTTGCAGCTGTTTTCTTACTTCACAGCCTTTGTAACTTGCTGGACGGTTACCTTTGCAATTAAAGCATTTTACAGTCTATTTCACATACGAGTGAACAGTTGGTTGATAGATGGTTTTGTGCACATTTAACGCATGCTGGGGTTTTGTTGCAGTTATTTTTTGTATGGCCATATTATTGACACCGTATACATTGCGGTATATCTTTTTTGTATCGAGGTGATTCAATGTTTACTATGATACTTAATATTCTTTTGACACTGAACATGTCTTTGTTATTATTTTTTGGTTCGAATTCTATTAAAAAACGTTGTAGTGGTTGTTTTGTATCGTATTTGATCATATTGTTTGCACATCATACCTCGTGTCCCATTTCTCTGAGTTCTACCACGATATTTTGAATATTGGTTTTCGGGTGTAGTCCTCTAATGACGGCTTTGTAGCCTTTTCCGGTTTTCAATTGGTATGTGTGATAGGCTGCATTTTTTGATTTTAATGCTTGAGTTATTTTACGGAAGTTGTCAGGAGTGTTTGTTTGGATTTTGATTTCATCAATTTTAATTTGTTTTATAGTATAATTGTTTGCACCTGGAACATTGATTAGTAGTTCAATGAGCGGGTCTATTATTTCAGCATCAACGTAAATTGGAGGTGGTTTAACATTTAGCGTGTTTCTAATAGCATTGGAACCAGTGTTCGCTATTGTTGTGTCAGGCGGAGCCTATTACAACGGTGACAAATGTGGAAACCCCCCACTAGAGAGAGCACCCGCGTCTGGAAATACGCGGACGCCGTGCTTGGAAAAACCCCCTCGTCATCTGTGAGGAATCATCCGAGGAGTTGACCGTCCATAACAGGAAGTGACCGACTTAGCCATCCCTACACTGATCCGGCACTATCGTGCCGAGTCAGGGACCCGACGTTAACAGCGGGGGCCACGAGGAAGCGGGGTCACCAGCATAAAGCTCGGTCACTTGCAGGTTCGCAAATATAAAATATCTGAGAAAGTTTAGCGGACGAGGATTCTCACCGCTGACCGTTCCGGTACATCTGACTTCGTAGAAGTCAGTACCTGCGTTACCATTGCGGGTTATGTTCCTGGGTACATCTTTACCTTTTTCGACGTTTGGAGGGCTTTGCGGCTATGTAAGATGCAGTCTATGTGTTTATGTGTTAAGTTCATTCTCTTCGCGTTTGATGAAAATTATATTAGCAATATTATCGAGATACATAAAAGTATCTTGTTTAACTAATTCTTTAAATTTGCAGGGCCACGAGATATTTTTTTCTTTGAGCCTCTTGATGATATCGTCTCTTTCGTCTTTTATTTCCTTGCACTGGAATATGATGTGTTCCACGGAATCAGTCATTCCGCAAGAACACGTATCGTTATCGGTAATGCGAAGAGCTTTTAACCTGTTTCGTATATTGCCATGTCCGGAAAGCAACTGCGTGGTATAATAATTTGTCTTTATGCAGGTAGCATTTAGTCGATCCTGTATATTGTCCAAGAACGCATACGTCAGTCGTCCCTTTTCTGACGTATCCCAACGGTGTTGCCATTCGGCTGATATTTCCCTTCTCAGGCGTTTCTTCAAGACCCTGATCTCTTCCTTTTCAGGTGGCTTTTCTCCAGGAATAAATTGGAAATTCCCCATCTTAACTTCTATATTGTGTTTTATGTCATACATAATTGACCGTTCTTTTAACGTTACATCAATTGGGAACGTACCAGCTAGTATTAACAGTGCGTCGGTAGAGATTGTTCTATAAGCTTTCATTACTCTTATTAAAGCTTGGCGCTGTGCCTGGGCAAGTCGTCGTTTGTGGTGTACATTTAGTATGTCTGCCCAGCCCTTTGCAGCATAGATTATTATAGCTGTAAAAACTCCTGTGTATAGTTTGCTCAATGTAGTGGCGTGGAGTCCCCATTTGGCCTTTGCTATGTTTGACAGACTATTAAACACTTTTTTGGTCTTATTCTTCAAGTATATTGCATGTGGAGTGATGTTAAAACGGGTGCCGAAATAAATTCCAAGATATTTTACAGTTGTTGCCATTTTGATTGATTTTTTGTCAATTTTAACAGTAGGTGGCCGTTTTATGTCAAATTGCCCCTTCAGAAGGATCATTTCAGATTTTGCAATAGAGAGTTGCAGTTTTTGTTGCTTGCACCATTTCAGTAGAGATGACGTTGCCATGTTGGCGTTTTCTTCTAGTACCTTCCTTGAGTCGCCGATTATCATGATAATTAGATCGTCGGCGTAAGCTATAGGCTCAAAACCCAGATTCCTTATATTTTCTATTGCGCAATCGAAAACGATATTCCAGAAGTGTGGACCGAGGATGGATCCTTGGGGGCATCCCTTAGTGACGTGTTTGGATACATCAAGTTCCCTACTGCTTATTGTAACTGCTCTATTATCTAAATAACTTTGTGTGACTTTATACATGTTTCGTGGGCAATTCCTTGTCTTTAAGCTTTGCAGAATACTGGGACACCAAACGTTATCGAAACCGCCGGCAATGTCGAAATGGAGTCCTATTGCGAACTTGTGCGTTGCGGTTTGCACAAGGTGCCTCAATTTAACTATTGCGTCAGTGGTAGATAGACCGGGCTTGAATCCATATTGCCTATCAGATGTTACTTTATGTTCATGGAACAAGCATTTTAACCTAGTACAAATGTTTTTAAGGGAGCTTTGCCGTTCTTCATGTTTCTGATAACGTCCTCAACCTCCTCTTCTGAGAAGGATGGGGTATCCTCACTGACAGGTGGCGTACTAACAAAAGTGCGTATCTCTTTCTGTTGAGGCGTTTCATTCGATGAAACATCATCAGGGATTAGTGCATTTAAAAGAGCTCGAAGTGTTTCCCTTAGCGAGGAGGTATACTTGTCGCCGAGATTGATGGTGTTGCAGGCATTTTCTATTTTTAATTTATTTGTTTGTAATTTATATATAAAGCCCCACGGATTGTTGTTCCCTGCGGTGGTTACGAAGACTTGCCAGCTTTTCTTTTTAGCTGAACGAATAGCTGTTCTATATTCGTTCCGGAGTTTGATGCACTTTCGCTTTAAACGTTGAAAGCTGGGTTCATTTCGAGCTCTTTGATACTCGTGCCTGCTACGGAGAACTTGAAGCCTGAGGCTCGTTAAATCCGGGCTCCACCATGGGACAGATTTTGCGAAGTGCGATTTCTTTGGAATCGATGAGTCGCTTGCGTGTTTTATGAGGGTTTCGATAATTTTTACGTAATCCTCGGCAGAACGGTACTGGTGGTCTGAATGTTCGTGGGCCAAATCAGGGAGTGTGGCTGCAATTTGTTTTTTGAAACAGTTCCAGTTAGCTCTCTTGATGTTATACCTATTGGTTGTTTGATGTCCTATATTATGTTGTTGCATTATGATATTAAAGAGAATTAGGTTATGGTCACTTACAGTTTGATGTGAGGTTACCGTCCAGTTTGATAATTTGTTTTTGAATGAATTGTTGGTAAGTGTTAAGTCTATATTTGATTTGACGTGTATGTTGTCAAATGTGGGCGTGTTGTTTTCTATGTTCTGTACAAAGAGCTGACGTTGGCAAATGAATTCTTCAAGAGCGACACCTCTGACGTCTGCTTGATCATTGTGCCACAGTAATGACTTGACGTTCGCATCCATGCATACAAGGATATTCTTACCCTTCTAGCCGACAGAAATCTTATCCAAATGCCTCACGTACGGCTCTATGGAATCGCAAAACTGGAAGTAGGCGTTTATTATATAAAAGCTGTCAGTAGAGGTGCTGATTTCTATGCAGACACAGAGCGTCTTGCAAAACTGATTTAATTTTAGAACATTAAGCGTTTTGTTAAACATTACTATGGCCGTCTTGAAATCCTTATCAGAGGTTACTTTACAAAATAATTTGGAATCATATACCAACCTGTTGTCCACTCCCAGGCCTGGAATTTTTCCTTTGGAACTGTATGGTTCTTGGATAATGAGAATATCCAATCCCCTCTTTGATGTTAGGTATCTTAATTCTTCCATGACCGTTTTTGAACCTCTCGCATTTATTTGTCCTATAGCGAGTTTTTAGCTTTCTGTTATCGACGTTCGAGATTTAATCGCTATAATCGACTTTGGACATGCATCTGCTTATTGCATACTTATATGCAGGGCATTCCTGCCACCGGGACGAGTTGTCATGAACCTTTCCTGCCCTCATACAATTCTCACAGGAGAGGCTATTATTTAGCGAGGGGTATGACTTAAAGGTGTGACCTGTTTTTGAACAGTGCCCACAGGTGTTTTCTGTACCTTTGCAGAATTTAGAAATATATCTGAATGACTGGCACTTGAAACATCTGCTAATTCGGGTGAAATCCCTTATGGGATCCCTTATGGAATGTGTTTAACAGTACGAAGAGTGTTTTCTTCAGTTGTATTCATATCAATTTCAATTAATATCAATTCTTTATTAATATCAATTCTTCTATGGGTGAACTAAATGAATTCCTTAGCGAAATGTCCTGCAGCCATTGCTGCGTTTCAATTGTGCTTATCGCTGGGATTATTTTTCGCTTTTTATTTGATGAGAATTCCTTCCAGTGGTTATTTTTATCATTATCTGTTCTTTGGTTAACATTTTCTTCGTTGTTTGTTGAGCTACTCTACTCGGTGGTGCTTGTCCTTTCCTCGATCTTGAATTCTTTGCTGTTGGTTTAGCATATTTAGATTTTTATCGATGGAATATTTATTGCCGTTGACAAATATTCTAGTAGGTTCAACGGTCTGATCCATGTTGATATTATTGACGGCGAGTAACTGTCGATACGTTCATTTACTACACACCGACACTTGTATCGTTTACTTCAGGAGCAATCCGAAACACGTCTTTCACAGACTACTGTTTGAGTGGAACTCGTTTCACAAATGAGCAACATATTTATTGTTTTAAATTATTTGTATCGTAGTGAACATTTCATATGATGGAATTATTTAATTTATTGTAAAACGTATATCCCGTAATTTAAAAATATTTTTGTAGATGGTGTTAAATGCATTAATTTGTTTATTTAATTCTATCGCCTTTTTTTATAGAACTAACAAAAAAATTCTATTATCAAAATAAGGAAAGTTATTAATACTTTAAATTTAACGTTAGGGAAAAGTGAAACGCAGGGCAACACACAAAACATGTAGATACGTTCCTTATATTAGTTCATAAATATAGAAAATAAGTGTGTAGTACAGCACATTTGCTGCATAATGCAATGATAATTAGTGAAGATACTAATTAGTAACTAGATAGTAATTAGTAATTGCAAATAATAATCTGTTCATCAGAAGAATCTGAAGTTAATATGCTTTTGTGATGAGTCTACGTTTTTGAATCAATTTGTTGCGTCTGTCTCGCTTTGTCCCTTTACTTCGTTCGTTTTCTTTGTCACATGGTGTTCTATGACCGAGCTAATAGGGCTCATGATCTATGAGGGAAACCAATGCACGAACGAAGGAATCATTCTCTAATTGATTTTGAGTTATCGATTGACCGTATTTACATACGAATAAATAATGCATGAACATATTGTTGATCATGGTCGGCAGAACGTACGCAAACAATTGCAAAGTCAGGACTGTTTATTACTCTTAATAGAACGGAGATACCTATAACAAAGGGATATACTCATAAATTCATTTCAAATGTAAAATAGAGACAGTAAAATATACGAATATACATACTTGTGTGACGCTTCATAAAATCGAGAAGCAACGAACAGATGACGCTGTTTCTAATTGTGACGCATCGCTATTCCTGGTAAACAATTTTTTGCCGAACAGAATAATATGAAATTATTTGAATGTATCGTAACTGTTTAGATGTAAAATGACGCAGTATAATAAAAAAATAGGGTGTTAAATCTATTTGATATGCAGTCAAAACGAAATAAAGGAAGATAATTTAAACTTCTGTTAATTATTGGGGAGAAAATAATGAGAAAATAAGTGTTACTGCGTTTGATCGAAAACTTTTTGCCAGCGGTAGTATATTAATTTATTTTTCCAATAAAGATGTCAACCCATATGCATCCAAGCGCGGAATATTCCGCGAGCTACGACATTCGCCTATCACCGAACGCGGAATAATCCGCGAGCTGACTTCTATTACCAGTGGCTGAATATTCTTCATATGCCTCAGATCACGTTTGATCCCTTTTGTGAGCATCTCATCTACATCGGTTCATTATATTCTTAACAAGTTTTACTTTTGTCCTGAAAAACCTTTTAACTGCCATTATGAGTAGGTGTTGATACGCGCGCGGTGATACGGACTAGTCGTCAGTTGAACATCGCTCATGTTTGAACATGGCACCTTAAGTAGAGCCATGATGCAATTGGGTTAATATATAGCGAGAGTATCCTCGAGAATTACCTTATGTACTATGATTTAGCTGCGTACGAATCAAATACAATCTAAAGACGACCTTATCGCTCAAAATTGCACCTGAAGTTCACCAATGACTTAGGAGTCAACCCTGAATCAATTCATATTCTCTAAAACAATGTACTCTTTCTCTACTACACGACCCGAACCAAACACGAATAAAACGCATTTGGCACAATTCAACTCTACAGTGTTATACTTCAGTGACACCTTTTGTTGTTGTACTATCCGTAACTATATGTAGTTATCCGCGTTAGTATCAATAATCACACTTCTACTCGAGAGTTAATCGAAGGCCGTTTTCTTAGAGTCACCGTGGTAATTGTCCTGTGACAACAGCGTGCTCCAAGCTATGCGTCGATTGATTTAACAGAAGATTCTAACAAATAGAAGACGATAGGATAGAAATGTAAATATATGTAAATATAACGAAACAATTGTAACTAATATAATTACCCCTTGGGAAAGAACGGAAAAGAAATTCCTTATATCAACTTCGCGATCAATGCCGTAGTTGTAATGAAACGCCGCGTGTCACAATTTCAACAAATTTTTCTATATTTTATTAATTAAATTGCCAAATGTATGATTTACATATTTACTAGAAGAAAATTAATAAAAAGAAATTTTATATCTCCAAAAATGTCACGCAGTTTAACCGGATATTAATACAAATTGATATTCATAAATTAAAACAGCAATATCTCGAAATTGAGAATATATCATATAAATCGTTTTTCTTTATTACCATAAATTATATGCATCTGTAAAATAAATGTTTCTCTGTTCCTTCGATTCATGCCTCGAACGTCGCAATTTCCAAAATTCACAGGGATGTTATTGCCATCCAGCTCTTAATCCAATATTTATTTCAACGGACATATCTTTTTAACTAGTCAGTTATCATGTACCGACCTTATGTAGGTTGGCTGATAGCCACACAGTGTTTATGGAAAGAGCAACTCCGAAACGTCAGAGACTAACGCATACTTTCCAACAATCGTGCATGAATAAGTAAAATTCGATGCTTTGTGTCAAAGCTTTTTCTAGCAGTAGCTTGTAAAATATTAAATTCCTGGTGCAAAAATTTTTAATTTAAGGTTCGTTCCTCCATTCTTTGCTCCCCCACAAATTTCTTCTCGATCCGCCACTGTGGCCATTTGAAACTTTATTCTAATATGTTAACGCGTTTCACTCACTTCTACTCCATTTCTTATCACGTTTTATTCATACTTGTACAGTTTTCTTAATATCTTTTACTTATTTATATCTTTAAACTCAGAAAACTATATTAAATTGCTTTTTTTATTTAGTTTAACAAGTTTTATTTTTTGTTGCAAATCAATTATTTTATGACCTTTTATACGGCTTTGTTATACCCTTTTTACATGATTCACGTCTATCGTGCAAAAAAAGTCCTAAGTCTACTGATAAGATAAGACAAGATTTAAATCTTTTTGTTTTATGTTAATGACTAACACCGATGATAATGACTAATCTATGTTTACACTAACGACTTCTATCGTTTTATTATTATAGGAATTTCGTTCAGTCTTGATGTATTTTATTTCTTATCTTCGTAACACCATGTTACACGATTCGCTTTGCTAATGTGACAACCTCTATCGACAACAAAATTTCGCACGCCCGATATCTATAGTTGTTTGAGAAATGCTGACTCTATTACACCACGACAATTCGCGATTCTTATTATTAGTTTAAGTTATTACTTTAAAAGTTGTAGTTTAACGCTTTGTTATAGTTCAATATTGATAGTCTATTGCACGGTGGCTTCAATTTTCTAAGATACTACGAACAAGTAAATACTAGAACAGTACGTCTAAATTTGAATTTATTGTGAGACAGAACGTGACATTAATATATAATATATACTTTCATAAATTAAAAGTCGATTAATTCGATGAATCTATTTCGGGTCTAATACAGTAAACAAATCAAGATATACGGCAGAAATATTTAGATGTCTAAGAAATTTGATAATTCGTACATACGTATACGACATATCAACTATGAATTAACTTTGGTTATGCTGTGCTTACTACATACATGACATAACAAGGTTCAATAGGTTCAAATTGACTAACCATAAGTGAAGTAAATTATTTCGATGTACCCACTGATGTCATAGGATAAATTTCACTATAATAAATACCTGCTTGAATGATCGTCTCTTGCACTTTAAACACTTACAATTCTGTTTTATATTTTTTGAACGTTAATAACAGGCCGATAACGAATTATCTTTTAAATATCAAATTTCAAACAAAAAGTGTTATCGATTAGTGCAAGCAAAAGGACAACTTCTCATGGTAAATTGCTCTTTTTGAATATACCGCTATATTAAAGTGTAAGAAATTAATTCTAGAATAAATTTCATCCTATATTTTTTCATACGTATTATAACATTCTTCTCATTCCAATCATTTTAAGATTATAATTCATCCCAATTGCACGAGTCATTTTGCATTTCTATCGATAACAGTGTGTAACACGATTCTTAAAAGAAGCGTGAGAGTGAACAATTACGTTATAAGAGGTGTATAATTTATAATTTTTTAATAAATATATGATTGATATACAACAAACTTACAAATAGTACTTAAATGAGTGCCGCTTGGGAACTCCGCGTGTTGCTGGAATCATTTTTTTTTCCTTTCTCTTCCTTCTTCTTCAATTTTTTATAGTCAATTCATTGATGACATATAAAATACAGTTGAGGCAAAAATGTACTTACCCTATGAATAAATATTGGAACAATAAAATAAGTGTTACTCAATTACATAGCAATGCAAATTTAAAAATAAAACGCTTCGTTTCTAAACTTGAACATAACTGTTCAGTTGACCCAAAATAAATAGTATTTTTCGGATGCATCAAATTCCGTTTTATTTGTCTCGTCAAGGGCTTAATGGTATAGAACGATCAATATTTAAGACTTTCAGTGCAATTGGAAAAGAGATATTTCGATTATCTAGAATACTGCATCTGTAATAGTGATTAAAAGAACATCGTAGATACTATAACGGTCGAAAATACTGAGTCGGTACAAATAAAATTGTGTATCATCGATGATGGATAGAGATGAAGTATAAAGAAGGAAACAATTAAAAATAAGGATATAGGATTTTAAATAAATATTTTGGTTTCTATTGATTGCACTGTGCAACAAATTTTAATTTTTTCTTAACATCCTAACATTTTTAGTTTTTGCGTAATCCTTCAGTTAATAAAATTTGCTCGATTTTTAAAATGTTCATATTTTTCGAAAATTGAACGTTACGAAGCAATTTCGTTTACGGATTCGTATTCAGGAATATATAGGAATATATATATATATATAAAAGTTACCGAATGAATGTTACAAGTTAACAAACTGAACTTTCTTATAACATATCAACTCTGATCCGTAGTAACTGCACAACACCACGCAATCTAGATCTTCCACTCGCACTTCTAAAAACATACATATCTACATTCGTGCCATTACCCGACCTCACACATTTGCATTCACACTAATAAAACCAAATCCACACTATTCACGCCCAACGCAGCTTAACTTTGGTGATCGGACGAGAACCAGTGCTTCCTTCGTTTTTTTTTTTTTTTTTTTTTTTTGAGCGTTTATTGTGCCAATAATAAATGAAACAAGTATATATAGGGTACAACAAACTATAAAACGTGCAAGCAGTTCACGGTAAGTACACAAAACGTGTTAGTGACCCAGATTAATGGCTATAGTATTGGAGCGCTCGCAATCTGACATTTTTAATGAACTGCACTTAATGCTACTATCTTACAATAAAATATTTGGAGGCCTGTGTCCGGGCTTTAACAATTATGGAAAAATATTAATTGTACCTGATTGGCACTGGCGGACAACTAAGTAATTAGTCGGTGAAAATTATGCAGGGAGGGTGAGTGGAGGTGGGTAGGGGTAATAGACAGATTAACATTTTTTACATATATACAATAAATGGCACGTGGATGCCAATGAAAATACATATGCACATATATGTATGGATTGCCTAAGCTATATATTTATATACGCGATATAGTTTTGTAAATATAAATTACAATTTTATAAAATTGGTACTTCCATATAAAGGATTAATGTGCGAATAAAGCATTCGTATCAGGTGCGCCAAAGAATAAGACAGATATATATACATTTCATTCACGCAATTGTCCACAATATACATATTTACATCCTTATACAATTTTGCTAAGGAATCCGAAATTTAATTGTTATTGATATTTGAATATATACATGAATATATATTGTGTGTGGATAATTTATACCTGCGAACAATGAGTATCTGAAATTATACACTTAAAGACTACCTACAATAATACAATAAAGAGCGGTAATAAGATAGAAATACATCTTATGTTTAATTTCATTTGGTCCTTCTCTTCTACTACCTTGTATTAGTAGAAGTGTAATTATAGGGATGAATTGATTGCACGGATGATTTCGATAATCTGAGTAAACGAATATGCCAGATGCTTGACAACACACAGGTTGCGAGTGTGAGACTAAAGCCACCAGTATTTTTCGGTGTTTTTTGTGTGAGAGTCATTTGCATCAATGGAGGTCAGTTTAGTTGAGAAACGTATATTCGTGATTGTCTGGAGTGTTTTTGTCGACTAGAATTCTTTTATCTGAGATTTTTCGAAAATAATGACTTAAAATGGGTAAATTCTTGTTGTTTTGAATTAGTCCTTGAGAATCGAGGTGCAGGAATGCTTCAGCGGGGAATTTGCAGGAATGCTTCAGGGGGAATAAGGCCTGTATCTTTTGTTACATCAAAATAGCACGGATTTGGGTGGGTGGAGTGTAGTATAAGGCTATTGTCAGTGACCTTTCTTGTGTTTGCCCAATAATTTCTTATAAGTTTAAGGATGAATAGATCTATTCTTGTTAACTTAGCTTTTTCATATAGGACTTCATTTCTAACGTTTTTAGTGAAGTTCGACTCAGGAGACATATATGTATTTAAGCATGACCTGAGGCATTTTCTCTCAAATTTTCTTAGTTTCTCCACAGATGTTGCGCTTATATTGAACCAAACGAGAACAGCATATGTGAGAATTGGACGAATTAAGAGTTTATAGCATAGAATTTTGACAGACTTATGGAGATGTCTGGAATAGAATAGACTTTTGGTGGCCATAAACGATTTTTGAGTTTTTTCTATTTGTGTATCAACGTGTTGGTTAAAATATAATCTAAAGTCGATGTGAACACCTAGGTATCGAACTAGCGGTTTGTGGGAAATTTTTGTGATTGGGTCGTTATTGTCAGAGAGAAAGACTTTTTTGGAGTTGTGTATAACGTCGGAATTGATTTTTGAGGATTTTAGGATGTTTGGTCTAAACAAAATGGTTTCACACTTTTTGGGATTAATTTTTAGTTTCCAGTTTAGTAGGTATTTTTCGGTTTTATCGAATAGATTTTGTAATACGTTTTCGATGACGGTGGGTTTAGGGTATTTAACATAGATTAGTAAATATTCGGCAAATGCAATGGCTAGTTCATCGTGATCCTTGTTCAGAGCAGACATTTTGAGCAAATTTCACGTGTAAATATTGAAAAGTATGGGCGAATTTACAGTACCTTGTTGAATCCCATTTAAGATTTGAAACTGTTGCGAAGATTTGAATTGACCATCGGCTACAACGAACTGTTTGTCGTGCTTCATGTTCCAGATCATTTTAATCAGATGTAACGGGAAATTCTTTTTCTTCAGCTTGTAAAAGAGGCCGTTCAGCCAGACTGTGTCGAAAGCTTTTTCAGATCGATTAAAATAGCCCCGACACAATCTCCGGCATTTCTGGCACAGAAGATATCTGAGGTGAATTTACAGATAGCATGGACTGTATTATGTTTAAATTTGAAGCCGAATTGATTTTCTGGAATGATTGCATGTGTTTTGCAGGTGCTGGTTATTGCCTCATTAATTACTGTTTCGAAGATTTTACTTATATTTGAGAGTAGGCTAATGGGACGATAATTAGCCGGATCATTGCCATCCTTACCCTTTTTATTCAACGGTATAAGTTTAGCCGTCTTCCAAGATGAGGGGAAGTAGGTGAGGTTAAGACAATTGTTGAATAAAATAGTATAAAGGTATGTATATCTTGGGGGAAGGTTTATTAGGTCTATATTAGGTATACCATCGAAGCTGGAAGATTTCTTACCGTTTAATTTTTTGAATAACAATTCCATTTTGTAAAACGCGGTAAAATACTCAGGAGGGATGGAATCGGGTTCGGGGTTGGCAGCCGGGTTAGTAGATGAGAAAGTGCACAGTGCCCCGTTGTATTGCCTGTCGAGATGGAGTTCAAGAGAAAGTTCGTCGATGTATTTATTTACTATATTAGCTAGTTGATTGCTGCCGATATTTGTGTTTTGTGTATGTACTGATTCAAAGTGTGAGCCAAGGATGTTTAGTTTGTCTACAGTGTTACTAATGTAGTAGTTACCAAGTGTGTCTGTGTGTAGGTCGCAAGGATTTAAATTTACTTTTTTGATCAGGTCAACATCGTTACGTGGTATTTTAAGATTATCGATGGAAATGCAATCTTTACGCCTGAAAGTATTTCTGATGTTTGGGAACATTTGATTAGGATTTCGGGTGAATATGCTTGTTGGTCTGTTTTTCCAGTAGCAGTTAACAGAGATATGGAAGACCCTTTTAATTGCAATTCTGGTTTGTTTAAGGGAGAGTAGTTTTGTATTTTCGTTAGGCGATGTATCTGTGTGATTATGAAACATATTGTTTGCGTAGTTAGATAATTTCTGGTGTGATGTATCTGTCGGTAGAGTTGAAGCTGTGGAAGATACAGGGAGATACTTCATCTATTGCTTCGGATATGTAAAACTGCATCTGTCCGAGGTGGTTGTCAATTTCGTCTGTCGAGAGGTTTCGGTCGTTGGATATATCAAAGTGGTTATCTTTAGATAAGGATTTCTTAAATTTATTCCAGTTTGTCTGGTTGAAATTGTACTTTTGAACGGGAGAGGCTATGTCTAGAGAAAGGAGGTCTCTTCCATGGATGGAAAATTTTATAACGGAGGCTCGATGGTCACTGTCGTAGTCGAACGATTTAAGTAATCTATTGTGAGAAAGGTTGTGGAAGATTATACGGGAATTGGCTTGTGGGTGCGGGATGAAGCTTTATTAAATCCTGTGTAGGTTGCGTCGCTGGCGATAGTTCGAGCTCGACTGACTCTTCGAAACTCATGCCGAAAACGCGACGTATCGTCAGCGACGATTTTGGCTGGAGACATCGTCTCCGCCGATACAATGTATGTTTGGCACCGGGCACCGCGTGCCGCCGAACCGCCAAAGGGAGTCGTCGCGCAACATCAGAAGACAGAACTTGGTGAAGATAAGGGTACGCTCGTACATAGCCTGTTGCTTAATTCTAGTTATCGCTAAGTCTCTGACAAAAACTATGGTAACTTACGTGACTACGACTTATACTTACCTTACAATCTATTGGCGGCTAAATATCAAGGATCGTCCCAAACAACCGAGCTCGCGATATCCGCCCGCGACATAGCGGTCAGGGAAACGATCGCGCCTGCCCGCCCTTGTACGCTCAACTCGCTCGTCCGCGCTGGATTCGAAAGCTCCATTGTCGGCTGCTCTCGGCGCGGGCCCGTCGTACGCATCGCGCCCGTCATCACGTAGGAGATACGTGGGTTTGAGGCGGTCCAAGGACACCGGAATCACTCGGTCCTTGAACTCGGTTAAAATGTTTTAGGTGCCAGTCGAACGGCCCATCGTACGCCGGTTGCAAGGCGCTTTTAAGTGCGCCGTGCCTAACGAACACGTGTGTCTTCGTATTGAGGTCCTTAAAAACGAACGTCCTTTTGTTTCCGTGATGCGTCGCAAGCGTCGGGCGCATTCCACGGAAATGTTCGCGCAACTTCGCAATGAACGCCTCGTCGCCAGCAACCGCGGTTCGTCGCTCTATTAGCAATTCGGCCGGTAAACGAATCGGTTCGCTGTAGAGCATCTCGGCAGGAGTCGCCCCAATATCGTCCTTCCAAGCGGCTCCAAGATGCCTAAAAGGACAACAACGAGTGTCGATGATTTAACGTGCTGTACATGCCATAAGGCCTCACAACACGGCCCACATGGGCGCGGGATTGAGATACGCTCAATCAGCGCGTTACCGGAGAATACTCAGCGGTAACTATCAATCGACCCAGGAGTGCAAGCTCTACAGATCACTCTTGGTATGGGCGGGACTTTTCTAACATCCCTACCGGCTCAGCAGGCTGGCGCCCGAGCTGGAAAAACGCAGCTCCCCCGCCGAGACGCCAGTGTCTCTTGCCTGCGACGTAGGCTATACCACTACCCCCGCGAGTCCAACCCAAGTGGTCGACGTTGGAGCGGATTAGCTGCTCCGGGGGCTCAATGTCAACCCCCGCGGTACCAGTGATTAGGCCGTACTGTTCATACCTGTCGTGAGATTAACCCACTTCCCGAATGAGGCTCTTGCATGCCTCGGCCTGGGTTGGGCCGACTGGGATGCGTGGAGACGTCACTCCCCAAGAAACATCACCCCCGAAGGAGCAATGTTCTTCCCTGCGCCCCTGAGCCACCGGCACCTATTACAGCGCGGATACAAGACTTCTCCTCCTTCTGAAAACCGCCCTTGCAAACATACAGAAGCATTCATACGTTTCCTTGCATTCCAAGACCTCCGACACATCCACACTTCCATCCGAACTAATATGCACACCACATCCAATCAGGCCTCGGAGGTCATCATGCATACCACATTCAACCAACACGTGCTTCCAATTCTCATTCGCACTACCACACACACAACGTTCACTCTCACTCAACCACGCTTATACAGGAACTCATTCATACTTCCTTGTCCAGTCAGCAAGAAGCACGCATACACACGCGGCTCAAATCAATCATTCCGCTCCGCGAACCTTACATTCTTAATATATTCATACGTCACACGACCTTTCGTACATTCATCCCACTTCTTTTGCCAACATTCGTGCATCCTTTCGTTCACGAGTTTCACACATTCATCACTCGCCCTTCCACACAGTTCCTCATCACACACCAAGCCATTCGCACGCACACTCACTCCATTTTTAACACACCAAACACCCCTCTTCTCACACACATAAGGTCCCAAGGTGGTGACCCCATTAACACCTGCACACATTCAGTGGACACCGTCCTACACACATTCAAGCACGCACACAGAACCATTCGCTGACATCTATTCAATAAATCCCTCGCATACTCATTCACCATCATATCGTACCATACACTCGATCCATACATCACACACGCACCAAACAAACCTTTATAAATCATTCGCACCGCCCTCTCAATACACGCCGCATTTGCCCTACCACATTCATAACCTTCTTTCTCAAATACACCAGATGCACTTTGAAGTGCATCCTCTCATTCGTTCATATTCTCAAGTATCTCACACACTCAACATACCTAATCAATTTCCCATTCATTCTCACATTCGGTCGCCTTGTCACAGCCATACTTCCTTTCATCAGCGCTACAACAGTCTTGCGCTCGGACACAGCCACACCCACGCTATTACCCCATTCACTCACAATCCCCATCCATTCAGTTTCCTTCCGCTCTACTTCCACTCGGCTCTGTCCCTCAATCAACAACAGCAAATCGTCCGCATACGCAACACATTCGCAACCACATTCACTCAGCCTCCGCAGGAGCCCATCCACCATCAAGTTCCACATAAATGGACCACAGATGGACCCCTGCGGACAGCCGCGCTCGACAACTCTCCATACAACCTCATTCGCACCAACCATGCACCCAGACCTGCCGTGAAAATTGCTCCTCCACAGAGCCATCTCACAGCAGCCAATCTCACTCAGTCTTTCCACAACACTCGCCTATTCCAAGTTGTCGAACGCTCCTTTGAAATCAACAAACACTCCCAAAACATACTTACACTCGCTATTACTCACAAATTCTTTCACTCTTGACCATGCACTCTCCGTCGACCGGCCCGCGCGAAATCCGTGCTGGGCCTCATTTATTCTATTTCCTACACACCTTTCCAGTTTCCCAACCATCATACGCTTCAGCGTTGTACCCAGCACGGACAGCAAACTTATCGGTCTATACGACGCGGGGTCCGATGGCGGTTTATCGGGGGACTTCAATAAAACTACCACACACGCTTCCTTCCACACAGCAGGAAAATATCCTGCACACAGGCATGCATCATACACTGTCTTCAAACATCCCGGAATGGTCTTCCAAATTACCTTCAACATTTCAGCATTTATACCGTCCATACCAGGTGCCTTACGCAATCTCGCTTTCACAATCGCAGCATTCATTTCATCCCATTCAAAACCCTCATCCGAAACTAGCACACTCGCAGACTCGCTCACACCCTCTCTATGCCTAGGCATTACAGTAGCTGGGAAGAAGTCCTCCAACAGTACTGTCGCGCAGTCACTCCACGTGGAATAATTCACACCGTCCACATGCAAGGCATTCTGTCGCTCCCTCTCAATCTTACCTCGGCATACCCTGTATACGGGTCCCCATGAATCCAGGCCATTCACCGATTCGCTTACGAATCGCTTCCAACTCTCCTCTTTCACTCTTCTCAACCGTCCTTTATATTCAAGCAGACACCTCTTATACTCTGCCATACGCTCACTTATATTCTCACACAACCACGTTCTCTCGCAGATTGAAACCTTCGTCTGCTCTTTCTCACTTTGCGCTTCAAAGCGCTCAGTTCATGCGTCCACCATACAATCTTTCTATCACTCCAGCACTTACACTCTTTCGTTCTTTTCCCATTCACCTCTTGGATCCATTTCATTAACATGTCGACCAGTCGATCCACGTTTGTCTCGTTCATGAAATTCATACCATCCCTCACAGCACACTCCCTCAAATCATTCGCATACTCTTCCCAGCATACATTCTTACATACCCATCTCTTGCACACATTCGACGCACTCTCATCGGTCACATCAAACTCTCCATACGGATAAGGACGACATTGTGGTCACTTATACCCCAATCATTCTTAAGCTCCCATTCGAAACGGCACCCGGTTGGCACACCATTCACCAGAGTGACATCAATGTCACTCTGCCCATTCATACCCGAAAACGTGCACTTGATTCATTCAACACGATCATTCCTTTTGCCAACACCCATTCCCCAAGTACTCTCCCACGCATTTCATTCTCCCTGCTGCGTCCCTCACCCTTGCTAAACCACAAGGTGGAGGCCGCATTTACATCCATACCGAACAATACATACTTACCATTCACAAACTGAAGCACTTTATCCATGTACGCCAGGTACGGCTCAATTCCTTGGCCATACCGACAGTACATGGATACCACAAACAGTTCACCAAAGTCCCCTTTTATCCAAGCACATACTCCATACTCACTTGTACGCTCATTCACACAGAGGGACACAATGTTCCCTCCATTCGCAACTACTGCTGCTCTGGCTGGCGCACTCTCACACACGTATACCCGCCACTTACTCGGCAATTCACACACACTACCATGCGAAACATACAATTCCTGCAACAGAGCAACAGCTATACCATTTACGCACATCATTCGACCCAGATCACACACAACCGCACACGCTCGTTGACAGTTACTTTGACACACTCTAAGGCGCGTACTAGTCATAATTAATACGCGCCTTTTCCCTCTCACACAACCTCACATACTCCGGGCACTCAGTAGACAGAACAGAGTGGCCCGCGTTCTTCCCTCTCAATTTGCATTTTCGACACGTGATCGCATTTTTGCATCTCGTCATTTCGTTAGGGACGTCAAATAACACCACATCGGGGCCTATTTTCCGAGGTGGTTCAACCTTTAACCCAACCTCTTCGAACTTCCTACATTCCTTCAACGCTTTCATGTCTTGCTCAGTGGCGGCCTCAATAGCGAGGCCACCACTTCGCGTTTTTCTCACAGCCCTCACACAAACATTCAAACATCCACTCACACTCTTCATCACCCTCTCTTTCACCTGCTCACTACTTAGCTCATGCTATCATCCTTCGGTTTAACAACAACCGCGAACGTTCGCTCATTCGCTCTCTTTTTACTCACTATCACATCACCACTCGCTGCACTCACGCTTTTCTCAACCACAGCCGCGAAGCTTGGCCGTACATCCGCACAGACATACTTTTCAACACGCCTCTCACATTCTTCAATCCTTCCTCGCAAACGCTCATTCTTCCCAATCAGCTTCATCATCAGGCACTCATATTCGGACACACAGTTTAGCGCACATTCACTTACATTCTTCCTCATTTTCTCCCCTACTGCACGTAACGCATCCAACTCCACACTCATACAATCCTCATTCACACACTGACCGTCATCCTCGACACAAGGACGCTTCACTCTCCTGACGGGGCTTACACCACGTGCTGCCCCACCGCTACCATGCCCACACGGAGCAGACGAGCTCCTCATTACAACTTCTTGTGCAGCTTCCTGCACTCCCCCCCCCACCCCCCCCCCCCCCAAAAACCCCCCCCCCCCCCTCCCAAATCCCCAAGTTTGACAAATTTACGATCCATATTGTTCCCAGGATTCGGGACGTGACACAGTCTCTCCCCGGGTGACGCCCTTCCCGGGAAGAAGGCACCTATACTCAGAGGGACGCCAGGTACCCTGAGGGAGTCGCCAATCGGCTGTTGTACCCACCAGCCATCTCCCCGTGCATCCGATGACGGGGTGGTACCCCAGGGCCGCGCACCATAGCCTTGGAGATTAAGGGATTTTATATAGAGGTTATCATCCTCACGGTCCAGCCGATTAAGGCCAGACCCCCGTTCCTGCGAAACATGACCACAGGCTTACGGTATGCGCGTGATTCGGGTACCTCGGGGTCGTTAAGCCCGTACCGCGGCCGGCCAAGCCCCTGCGGGGGCCTAAAAGGACAATCGGCAAGACCGCGGCCATGCTGTCCGCGTGGCACACGAGTGCCGCTTTCAGCTGACGATGGAAACGTTCCACCATGCCGTTCGCCGCCGGGTGATACGCGGTCGAACATAAGCGCTTTGTGCCGATAAGAAGCGACAACTGCCTGAATAAGGCGGACTCGAACTGCCGGCCCCGATTGGTCGTGATTCGGTGTGGTGCGCCGTACCGAGCAATCCACCCCAAAAGTAACGCGTACGCCACCGTTTCTGCGGTAATATCCTCGACGGGGAACGCTTCCACTCAACGTGTGTAACGATCGACACACGTCATGCAATACCGTTATCTCGTTGACGCCGGCAACGGTCCAACGATGTCCAAGTGGATGTGTTCGAACCGCGCTGACGGTGCGTCAAATCTGCTGTCCGGAGTAGACTAGTGCCTACTGGTCTTCTCTCGCTGGCACGGCACGCACGCCTGTGCCCAGGTTTTACAATCCTTCTGGATACCTGGCCATACAAAGCGTTGCGTCACTAACCGCGCGGTCTCTCTCCCCCCCGGGTGCGCGAGGTCGTGGATAGAGACAAACGCGCGCCTTCGAAATTCGCTCGTTACGAACGGTCGTAATGTCGAAGTCGACGTGTCGTCCCCGACGGGAAGCGCGACTCGTTTTAATTCGAGCGACGTGTTCGAGCGTAGGATCGCTTGCAGCTCCGCGTCTCGTTGCTGCGATTCGGCCAGTCTCGCGTAGTCGATGGCTTGGGAAATCTGCACGACTCGCGACAAGGCATCGGCGACGACGTTATCTTTCCCGGACACGTGTCGAATGTCTGTCGTAAATTGTCCAATGAAGTCCAAGTAACGAAACTGCCGGGGGGTATGCTTCTCCGGTTTCTGCGCGAACGCGAAAGTGATCGGTTTGTGATCGGTGAAGACCGTGAACACGCGACCCTCTACCATATG
Organism: Eufriesea mexicana; assembly: GCF_001483705.2. Lineage (NCBI taxonomy): Eukaryota > Metazoa > Arthropoda > Insecta > Hymenoptera > Apidae > Eufriesea > Eufriesea mexicana. The sequence continues at coordinate 65,295 of NW_016908834.1, read as the reverse complement.
CCGGAAGTACCAGACGGCCTTGTACACCGCCAGCAGTTCCCGATCATATGGGCCGTA
>NW_016908834.1:44233-62588 GCF_001483705.2 Eufriesea mexicana | reverse complement strand
CGGGGGCCTAAAAGGACAATCGGCAAGACCGCGGCCATGCTGTCCGCGTGGCACACGAGTGCCGCTTTCAGCTGACGATGGAAACGTTCCACCATGCCGTTCGCCGCCGGGTGATACGCGGTCGAACATAAGCGCTTTGTGCCGATAAGAAGCGACAACTGCCTGAATAAGGCGGACTCGAACTGCCGGCCCCGATTGGTCGTGATTCGGTGTGGTGCGCCGTACCGAGCAATCCACCCCAAAAGTAACGCGTACGCCACCGTTTCTGCGGTAATATCCTCGACGGGGAACGCTTCCACTCAACGTGTGTAACGATCGACACACGTCATGCAATACCGTTATCTCGTTGACGCCGGCAACGGTCCAACGATGTCCAAGTGGATGTGTTCGAACCGCGCTGACGGTGCGTCAAATCTGCTGTCCGGAGTAGACTAGTGCCTACTGGTCTTCTCTCGCTGGCACGGCACGCACGCCTGTGCCCAGGTTTTACAATCCTTCTGGATACCTGGCCATACAAAGCGTTGCGTCACTAACCGCGCGGTCTCTCTCCCCCCCGGGTGCGCGAGGTCGTGGATAGAGACAAACGCGCGCCTTCGAAATTCGCTCGTTACGAACGGTCGTAATGTCGAAGTCGACGTGTCGTCCCCGACGGGAAGCGCGACTCGTTTTAATTCGAGCGACGTGTTCGAGCGTAGGATCGCTTGCAGCTCCGCGTCTCGTTGCTGCGATTCGGCCAGTCTCGCGTAGTCGATGGCTTGGGAAATCTGCACGACTCGCGACAAGGCATCGGCGACGACGTTATCTTTCCCGGACACGTGTCGAATGTCTGTCGTAAATTGTCCAATGAAGTCCAAGTAACGAAACTGCCGGGGGGTATGCTTCTCCGGTTTCTGCGCGAACGCGAAAGTGATCGGTTTGTGATCGGTGAAGACCGTGAACACGCGACCCTCTACCATATGCCGGAAGTACCAGACGGCCTTGTACACCGCCAGCAGTTCCCGATCATATGGGCCGTACTTCTGCTCTGTTGGCGTTAGCTTCTTCGTGAAAAATGCCAACGGTTGCCATCCGCCGCCCGATCGCTGCTGCAACGCGGCACCCACCGTGAAGTCCGAAGCGTCCGTGAAGAACGCCAACGGCAACGAAACGTTGGGGTGCGCGAACAAAGCCGCCCGCGCGAGGCTGTCCCTGCATCGCTCGAACGCCTCGATTCCGTCGGGTGTCCAGTTGACTGGGCTTCGGCTCCTGACGTCACCTCGAAGAGCCGCATTCAAGGACGCCTGAACTCGCGCGGTGCCAGGCACGAAACGCCGGTAGAAATTCAGCATGCCCAGAAATTGTCGCAGTTCTTTAACTGTCTTAGGGCGCGGAAAAGTTCGAATTGCTTCGACTTTCTGCGGCAATGGCCGTGTGTCACACGCGGTCACGGCGTACCCGAGGAAGGATACCTCCGACACACCAAAAAAAACTTTGCGCAATTCACCAACACCCCGTAGTCGTTCAGGCGACTAAAAAGTTCGCGCAAATGGCGCTCGTGCTCCTCGACTGAGCTCGAGGCCACGAGGACGTCGTCGATATAAACGTAACACCAGTCCAGACCCCGCAACACTTCGTCCATGAAGCGCTGGAACGTCTGGGCCGCGTTTCGGTGTCCGAACGACATCCACGGGAACTCGAACAGCCCGAAAGGTGTGGTAATGGCGGTTTTCGGCACGTCGCCTGGGTTCACTGGGATTTGATTATACGCCCGCACCAGGTCTATCGCTGAGAACAGCGTTTTGCCCGCCAAGCGCTGCGCGAAGTCCTCGATGTGGGGCACCGGATATTTGTCCGGGACTGTTCGCACATTCAACGCACGGTAATCACCACATGGTCGCCATTCATTCCCTTTCTTCGGTACCAGATGGAGGGCCGATGACCAGCAGCTCTCGGAACGACGTGCTGTTCCGTTTTCCACCATGGTCTCGAATTCGGCCCTGACGATTCGTAACTTGTCGGGAGCAAGGCGTCGCGGCTTCCAAGACATCGGAGGGCCAGGCGTTCTTGATGTAGTGACGGGTTCCGTGCTTCGTCGCGCGGTGCCCACCTGATGGGCGCTTAACGTCCGGGAATTCGGCGAGAATTGCGTGGAACCTGGACTCCCCGGAAATCGCTTTTACACTCTCCGCACGCCCACCGATCACTCGTCCGGTCGTCGACAACGCAATCACTCCGTCCACTAGTCTCTTCGCGCGCAGGTCGACGAGAAGATTGAAAAAGTTCAGGAAATCGGTACCGATTATCGGGGTCGTGACGTCGACATTTACGAACCGTCACGAAAAATCCCGTCTCAGTCCGAAATTTAGGTGGAACGTGACGTAACCGTAGGTCGGGATTGTCGAGCCGTTCGCCGCGTACAGCTCGTAGGCTGTCCTTTCTCGCCGATCCTTAAGCCGCGATCGCGGAAACACGCACAGGTCTCACCCAGTGTTCACCATGAAAACTGTTCCGGTCACCCGGTCGGTCACAAACACGCGGCACGTCTTCGGCTCGCCATCGCTTGCCGCCATCAGCGATCGGCCCGTCCGTTTTCCACCACATAATTACACGGCTGGCGGCACTTTACCGCTGATGCCACGAATCGCCAGTGGTACCAGCATCGGCCATCGTCGGGTGGAGGCGAATCCCTTCGGTCGCGTGGTCTCGAAGGGCTGCGCCGAGTACCTCGCGATGTCGAAGGCGGACGGCGGAACGCGCTCCGGTCAAGATTTCACGGCGAAACTCGGCCAGCTCCACGTGGATCCCGTCGGATGTAGTCGACGCGGCAGATATCTGCGGGCGCCGTGCTACCTCTGCCTCGGCGTCAGCAAGGGAAGCGAGCTCGGATAAACTTTCTTTTTTTATCGTTACCAATACGGTTTGCACACTCCCTGGAAGGCGTCCTAGCCTCAACGTTCTTAGGAAGTCGTCCCATACCGTGTCACCCTCGAGGTTTTGCAATCGACGCAGGAAAATTGACGGCCTCCGGTTGCCGATCTCCTCGTGTTCCAAGAGTGTGCGGATCTTCTGCTCCTGCGTATCCGACAGACGCTGTATCAGCTCCGTCTTCAGCGTCTCGTATGTTTTGCGCTGGTGGACTATTGATAACATCGCTTACTACGTCAGCGTACTTACTTTCCAAATGCGCGCTGACATAGTGGTACTTTCTTGAGTCCTGCGTGATTCCGGCCAGCACAAACTGGGATTCCAGTTGCCGGAACCACATTCCGGAGTTTCTCTCCCAGAAGGGCGGAACACGGATCGCTACACGTGCTACCGTGTCGTTCGACGGGGGAGGGCTTGCCATCGCTGACAATTCCATTCCTTGCGTGACAGCTTGCATCGGGGTCACCAATTATGTGGGTGCGGGATGAAGCTTCATTAAATCCTGTATAGGTTGCGTCGCTGGCGAGAGCTCGAGCTCGACTGACTCTTCGAAACTCATGCCGAAAACGCGACGTATCGTCAGCGACTATTTTGGCTGGAGACATTGTCTCCGCCGATACAATGTATGTTTTGCGGTCCGAGCACCGCGTGCCGCTGGACCACCAAAGGGAGTCATCGCGCAACATTGTATGAAGTCCAGCACGAACTGGGATTCCAGTTGCCGGAACCACATTCCGGAGTTTCTCTCCCAGAAGGGCGGAACACGGATCGCTACACGTGCTACCGTGTCGTTCGACGGGGGAGGGCTTTCGTGTCGTTCGACGGAGGAGGGCTTGCCATCGCTGACAATTCCATTCCTTGCGTGACAGCTTGCATCGGAGTCACCGATTATGTGGGTGCGGGATGAAGCTTCATTAAATCCTGTATAGGTTGCGTCTCTGGCGAGAGCTCGAGCTCGACTGACTCTTCGAAACTCATGCCGAAAACGCGACGTATCGTCAGCGACTATTTTGGCTGGAGACATTGTCTCCGCCGATACAATGTATGTTTTGCGGTCCGAGCACCGCGCGCCGCTGGACCACCAAAGGGAGTCGTCGCGCGTGCTTGTGCGCGGGCCGCCACAGGCTAAACAGATGTCGATGAAGGAACTGTTTTTGAGGAAAGACGGTATAGCTGAACTTAAGAAATTTATCCTGTAACCTATTTTATTAATACTGACCCAGTCATGGAGCGAGATGCCTCTGAAGTTGCTACTCCGATTGTTCAATCGCTATGCCTGGCGTTAAGGTCGCCCGCTAGTAAGTAATAATGGTTTATTTTGTGCAGCTGCAAGAATTAAAATAAATTGTTTATTTCGGCTCTGAAACCTTTACAACCGGAGTCTTTTGCATAAGCCGATATGATAAATAGTTTCTCGTTACTTTGAACGTTGACTACGATTGTGCTGCATTCGAAATGGGAGTTACTTATGGAACAATTTAGAGATATAGATTTAAAATTAATATCATTTCTTATTAAAATGGCAGTTCCTCCTGATTGTTTGGCTTTTTGCCTGTCGGTACAGACAACGTTATAGTTTTTAAAATTTAGTACGTGTTTTGAGTTTAGTTTGGTTTCGGAAAGCAGCATTATGTGTGGATTATGTCTGTTCAAGCAACCCAAAAGTGTCGCCCGTCTATCATTTGTGATAATAGAGTTAACATTAATTCGAATAATATTCAGGTTTTTAATTGCTAGTTTATTTGACGGTTGTGTGTAGGATGTCACGTTTGCCATTTCTTGTTTTCATCTTCCCCCCCCCCCTTCTTTTTATGTAAGGTAGTCTAGATTAAGCGCACTGGCAATTGCTTTAATTTTGGCCGAATTTTCTGAAAATGTGTGAGAGCTGTTGCATTAACGGTTCAAGAATACCTCTCTTCATTTCATCTATTGATGTGGTTCGATTGATCTGTTGTGCTTTTGACGGAGAAGATGTAAGGGAGTTATGGGATAAGGTCTGAGTGGGATGTAATGATTTCTTTTTTGATACTATGTCGCTAAATGAAATTTGTGATTTAATGTAATTGTTTAAGGATTGTATTTCTTTTTCTCTCTCCACTTTGAGATGGTTTCTTTTTTCATTAATTTTCAACTTTAATTCTTTGATTCTGGCACAGCCTCTGTAAGAGGCAGGGTGCCCGAAGCTTTTGCAGTTTGCACTGTAAGGCTTGACCTCAACTCCGTTTGAATCTGTGGCAAGAGAGGATAGCTTACTTACATTCACCCGGGTTGTGACGTATGTCACATTTCACGCACCGATATTCAAGGTTGTGTCACATTTCGCGCACCGATATTCAAGGTTGCGATTAGCTGAAACGTGACCGATACGTTGGCAGTATTTGCATTGTAATCTATCCGTTTTATTCATATTCTCCCATGAAACGAGAGAATGTAAAAGAATTTTAATATGTTTTAAATTTTCTGTTTTGCTATCGGGGGATAGTTGAATAAGATAGAAAGGAAGGTGCCTGCCCTCTTTTATGGATTTTGTCGTTGTAAATTTTTTCACCGAAATAAACGTAACATTATCCAATTTAATTTTTTGAAGTTCCTCAAGGACTGTTTTGGGATCAAAGCCTCCTTCGAGGTGCTTCAATAAGAGTGTTTTTCGTTTTTCATTTTTTGGAGTGTACGTAAAATATTCAATTTTGTTTTCTATTAGGATGTGGCATGCTTGTTTGTGATTATTCATATTGTTTGTGTAGAGCAAATGCTTATTATCGTTAATTTGTTTGAAGTGAAAATCTTTAATTTGTGTTGTCAGAGAATTTAGAGCGCGATTACAGCCATTATTCACGATTACGATAGGCGGTGGTTTTCTAATATCTGTGTTCTGTTCCGAGTGTCTTACCGCAGTTGATATCCTTGGACGTTTACCGATCGTGCTATAAATCTGGGTTTGTTTACCAACTTGCTCGGGCATTCCAGCTATGTCTCGACGAGTGGTTTTTGCGTGGTCTGGGGTTGGTTCGTGGCACGCAAATTTCCGCTTTGGCGAAACTTTAGTCCATGCGTTGGAATTTCCATCCTTATCTCTTTCACGGTTTTGAACACAAGAGGCAAGAGACTTGTTAGAGTCTTCGGCTATGCGTCTTCTTTCCCTTTCCTCCCTTAGTTGCGAGGAAAGGCTCTAGATGGTGTCCTTTAGGTTTTGAATTATTTTTTTTAGCTCGAGGTAGTTAGACGACTATGTTTAGTCATCAGGTTCTGTGACCATGCCTGTGCTTGACGACTTTTAGTTTTCCTCGTCGGAAAGAACTGAGGTGTCCATTTTGTCGCTTTTTGTTTTGCTGTTTGGTTTCTTGATATTAGTAGCGGGGTTAATTATTTTTCTTGTTTTGCGGTATTTATTCAATTTCATATTAAGGAAGGGGCGGATGCGTTGATCGCTGGAGGGGAACCGATTTTTCTCCCTTACGCGACGTATAACATCATTGAAGGACTCCTCGGTCAGCACGCGAGGTGAGCTATCTTCTGCATCCTTCATGGGTAGTTTTGAGTCAATAACTGGGGCGGGACCCCTGTTATAGCGTTCAGGGATGCTTATTTTTTAGAATCTATGTGCCCTACAACTTTGGGCTAAATTTAACCAACAATCAATGTTTCTTCTCTCTGTACATATATTAAATGTATCAAGAATAACGGAACACCGGAAAAAAAGAGAACGGAACTATACACAAGCAAGGACACACCTATACTGACATGGGTTATGGAATAGAAACAAAAATACGGGCTAATACTGAAGTGAGTCAGACTCGAACGACAGTCGAGTAAATACTGAGTGCTTTCTTCGTGGTATGGTCGTTGACATAAACCACTATATTCCCCCAAATTAAAAAATAGTTAGAATATCATAAGAACTGTATTACATGTTTACCTGTCGCGCGACAGCAATAAACCGGTAACATGCGATACGAATACAAAGAGACGGTACAAATGTGGAATATTCATAAGCACAATGATCATCGTAGAACTACGACTGCTATTTACTTACTCGTAAAGCGAAACGTACGCCATCTGAAGCACATTTAATATCTTTAATATTTTTAATATTACTTAATATATAATATTTCTAATATTTTTCTGTAGCATACCTAATTCGCTATGTAATGTGCATGACAAACGACGGAAATTGAACGATGAGGATATAAAGAAGAAACAAGAACGGGCATTGAGACTTCTGACGGAAGAAAAAAGAGAGTGAAATAATATTAAGGAATACATCCTTATCCAGTTTTAAATTACTGTAGGAATGTCGGATAGGCAACAGAATAAGCAGTGATGTAAATATAAAAATGATTTATTCTAGACTAAAACTTATTTTAAGCGCTAATAAACTCTCGGCTGGCTCTCACTCGCTATTTCTCAACAACTCTATGACTGACTCTAAAACACACACTGATTCTTCTGCGTCCTTGCACTCTTATTTAAACCTTGCACTCTGTCTTCTTTCATATTCATGATCTCTTTCTCAATCGGTGGGTCACGTATCCTAAACACTCAGACGCATTCCTAGGCTTTCCCTTTTCACTTGCATTCGGTTCTGTCATAAATACCCCTTACAATCGATCCTCTTGCACGCGGTCACTTTCGTTCTAACAAGGAGAGTGAAAATCCTTCGGGTCATAGATTTAGTCGAAACTTTGCAGGTTTGTGGATTTAGTCATCCAGTACAAGAAAGTGTAGCATTATAAGGGCAACTACTCGATAGTTTCTGAGATATTTATGATTAAAGCTTTATTATTTTTAACTAGAGATTTCTTACGAATAGTTGTCGATGGTTATCAAGTGGCATTGTAGCCTAAGGGCAACATCCGAGAATTGCCACTAGCGTGGGAATTTTCGGATATTACCATTAGTCTACAACGGCACTTGATAAATATTCGAAATAAATCTGTAATTAGGGTAATTATAAAACTCTAATCATAAATATCTCGCCAACTATTGAGTAGTTGTCCTGATAATGATATATTTTCTTGAATCGTATGACTAAACCTACAAACCTGCAAAGTTTCAGCTAAATCTAGAACCCGAAAGATTTACATTCTCCTTGTAAGCCCAAACACTCTTCACATTCTTTCAGTGCCGTACTTATTCCTTTCCTACATGTAAAAGGTGTTCAGAATTAAGTCCACTATAACATGTTCAAAAATCATAGGGATCGACTCACGCATTCGACAGATTTAAACAATTTTATGTTTTTTGTCGAGAGACTAGTAAATTTTTCAAGCTTCCCCGATCTATATTTCTTATTGAGGCACAAATAAAGCCTTTTGTGAAAAAACCGTAAAAAAAGACGCGTTTAGGGCAAAGCCGCTAAACTGCATATTTACCATATATTGTATTTAATCAATATCCCAATAATCCCAATAATCCCAACAATAATAAATTTACAAGGGAACTTAAAAGCAACATTCTTTGGTTAATAGGTTACCTTATATTTAGTTTAAATTTATATTTTACTACAATTCTAGCTATTACCTTCGATCATAAATTGATATGTTCCCATGTCATTATATGACTTCTGGATCATTTGAAACCCTAAAATATCCGTCATAACGTAACAATTTCTGCGCCCCTTGTTTCAAAACTCATTTATATGAAAATCATAATATATAATTTTGAGGAACAACAAATGACGTTACATGAAAAGGAGGAGTTTATGCAATTCCTTCGTGATTAATCCTGATACAGCACTTTAAAGTCAACTTTAGGTAGCGTTCAAAAAATTCCGGGAGTAACTGTACATTTTTCCCAGGCAGCATCTTTCCTCTTATTCACCGTTCAATTATAAGAAAGGTTGATAGTTTTTTAAAGCTAATAATTAATATAATTTAAACTTGGCACATTTAAAGTCACATAACATCATCAAATATGAACAAATGTTTAAAAAGAAACTATATGATGATTTATAAACCCTATGTAACTACTGGAGGACAAATTTTTTATTAAGAGCACACTTTATTTAAATGATGTTTTGCCGTATTTGGAACGCGTCGATTTGACAGTGTTCCGGTTAAATTTATTTATTGGGACGGAACTGTGAGGAGCCTTGTGTTTATGAAGATTCTTCGTTTTATACATTATCTTTGTATTCGCATCCCAAGTTACCAGTTTATTGCTGTCACGTAGTTGCGAGGGTCCCCCTTCGGGTTTGCGCTGATGCTTGTGGTTCGTACGGTGCTGCCCGTTGGTACAGTGACTCACGAAAATATTCGGACACCAGGGTATGTCTTAATTAATCAGATCGTATCGCAGATGCTAATAAATGGATCGTGTCCGCTACTTCTTCTAGTGAGAAGACATTTATTCAAGTAAATGTAGACATATGTTTTATGTAATAAATTTGTATGGATTTATTATAATAAATTATAAACAAAATGATACCCTATTTTCACGTCACAAAAATATTCGGACACATTGTACCTTTACGATATTTCTCTGCCCGAGCAGTTAATGTTTTTGCAAGTTACCGATGAATATTTACAAACATAGCTTTAGCCGACGATGTTACCACAGTATCCCTCAGTATTGACCTTGAAACACGTTAATGTGGGTCGTAAAGGAAAGAATACATCGTTCGATTTACGTCAATTAATAATTTTTCATCGTGGGGAAAGAAAGCCTTACCGCGACATTAGTTCTTTACTTAAAGTCAGTAAAAGTACGATCGCTGACATTGTTAGGAGGTTTGAGGATGAAGATCGTATCGACTTTATTCCTCAAACTGGTCGACCAGCCGCTCTAACTGCGAGAGAAAAAAGAGGAATGGTTCGAAATATTAAAGCAAATCTTCGATTAAGTGCTCCGAAATTGGCGGCAGAACATTATGACGAGACAGGAACACAAGTTCATCCCGAAACAATTCGGAGAACTCTTAGGGAACACGAGTACAACGGCCGTGTCTGTAGAAAAAGAACCTATTATTAATAAGGCCAACAGGAAAAAGCGTGTATTCTTTGCACGGGAGTTTATTTTAAAGGAGGAATCATGGTGGGACAACGTTGTATTTGCCGATGAAAGCAAATTTAACATCCACAATTAAGATGGAAGAGGAATAGTGTGTCGGAAAGCGAATAAAGAGTTCCACCATTGATACACGAGAGGTACCGTATAACACGGCAGAGGCAGAATGATGGGTTGGGGCTGTATTTCGTCCAAAGGAGTTGGCAATTAAGTTTTCTTGACACCATCATGGAGAAAAACTGTTGCTTGCAGCTACTGAAGAGTAATTTATTAAATAGTGCAGAAAAAATGGGAATTCGCAACAATTTTAAGTTTTACCAGGATAACAACCTCAAACATAAAGCACGCACTGTACAAAAATTTTTGCCTTATCGTTGCCCGAAAGTTCTTCATCCTCCACCACAATCGCCGGATTTGAATCCGATTGAAAATTTATGGGACAATTTAGATCGCAGAATACGAAAAACACCAATTAACTCAAAAGCAGAATTAAAAGAAAGGTTACTGGCTATCAGTACGAACTATTTGGAAAAAATCATTTATAATATGTCGAACAGATTGAGGTACTTATTGAAACAAAGAGGCTATGCGACAAAATATTAAAAAATGCGTTTATGTAAATAAATTAGAGTTAGAATTATGAACAATAATTGCCACTTGGCCTTAATTTCCAAGATATTTGCAAAAAATTTTCACACTACCGCATTGACTCTGCCTGTGCGCCTGCCGTGGACGTGTCAGAACGGTTTCAAAGGATCGCTTATCGCTTCCTTCTAAAAACAAACCCCGGTGAGCGACAGAAACAGGACTCGCAGGCAAGCGTATATTACGGGTGGACAAAAAGATTATAATTCATTAATTTCTATAATATGTTAATCTAGACTTTTTTGGTATGGTCTCGGTGACGACAACACAGTCTAACATAACTCTAATCCATTACTTAATTGACTGATTAATAATAAGATAGGTTTAGTTTAGAGGGAGGGAGGGCGGGAGGGAGGAAGAGTGAGAAAGAGGGGGGGGGCCTTATGTATGAATGCATGCACAGATGTGATTGTAGTGTTCGAGAGCAGAATGAATGCGAGGTTAAGAGCGATGAGCCACGTGCTGAGAGATGTTTAGTTTATGCAGTATATAATATATCATATCATTAAATATATTTTTTGTATCCTATTAGTGTAATAATTTTTTGTCCTTCTCTTTGACTCCCACGATAAGCAATCTCAGAAATGAATAATTTGTAATAAACCTAAATAAATCTGCATTCTCAAAGTATGTCAGACCTATAAATCAGATCTATATAAAAACTGTATTTCCAAAGTATTGATACGGTTACTAAATGAAATTTTACAATAGAAATGGCAATGAATATGTAGATTTTTACATATTTGAATTTAGGTTTATCGAATAGAATACATATTTTATATAATAGAATTATAAATTAAAAAAATTGTTTCCAATAAAAAAACTTAATTTGATACGTAGGAGTGACGCATCCCAATTTAAAATAGGATTCTAATATGTTAAAATTGCACGATTTATTACTTTGTTGTATATAATTTTCTTTTGGACACCTATCAAAGCCTTATTACAATCTTTTCTATCATAGATTCTCATATCCATCAATGTTAGGCCATATTTCTTCTTATTTATATTTATTTCTGAAACAAATGTTTTATTTCCAAACAGACATTCTTATCATGTGGTTCGTACAGTGAAATTATCACAATTAGATTGTTTCATTAATTTAACACGTGGAATAAATGCTGCCATAAATAAATTTTTCAAACTATTTGAGTTGCTGGAACGTTCTTGTAAGAAAATGTTGTATTAAGTCTTTCTTTTGGCTTTAATAAAATTGAACTCTCGTATATAATTGAGTGGTTTTATTTACGTCTTCCTCTGGACATAGCTCGTTCTCAACTGAGTCGGAAATTCGCGTACTTACAATAGGTTGCCACTGTTACGTTATATAACCGCCAGGTTTCGCTTAATGTGTCGTGATTGTAAAAGGATTATAAGAGAACTATCCCAATTTTCACTACGCGTTATAATAACACTGCGTTATAGCAGACTTGAGCGTTATCGAAAATACTAGAGCATCTGTCAATGCGTCAATCTTTTATAGACGGCATTGTCAATCTATCTCTGACTACTAGTTCGTTTATCTTACGGTTATCCACACGAACACAATACTCACCGTTCTTCTTCGGCACGATCATTACCGGGCTTGCTAATTTACTAGTGCTGGCTTGGATCACACCGTTCTGCAACCATTCCTCGATCTGCTTTGAGAGAATGTCCTTTTCTTTCAGTGCTGATCGTCTCGAGCATGAGTAGGTGGAATCTTGTTTTTGCATGACAATCTTTGTCTCCACAGTTGTTTGTATATTTTTGATGCATTTATAGTTCGAAATCACGTCTTTAATCTTTTCACTGTATGACGTGTAATCACAAAGACAATCGTCTTTTTCTATGAAATTTATTGCCAGCAACTTGGTATTTTCTAAGTCAGATTTTATCATCCTTGCTCACACCGCTGTGTTCACTATGACTTGTTCCCTTATCGTCTTTTGCCGTTCTCATTGTTATTACACCTTTATTAACATAGTGTGGTAAGAGGGGTTAATAATGTTCAACAAGAACTTCTCTTTTTGGTTATATTTTAAATTTCTTGATGATATAAGATAAACGGAGGCGCGAGGTTTTCTGTGATGCGTGCAACACGTTGGACTGAGAAAAAGTGTCACCAACGTTACGGGACAATTATGGTGACGTAAGGAGAACGACGTTCGGCCATTTCTCGAATAAGACTCGAATAAGCTAACGCGGATAACTACGTATAGGTATGGAAGGTCTCGCAAAGGCATAACACTGCGGAATTGTACTGATATACACACACCGTGGATGTAAGATTGACTATCGATGGACTGGTTTGGTTCGGATGTGTTAAACTATTTAAGAGATATAATGATTAGATGACTTTAGGCTAATATGGTTCCGTAGTCCTTTATTCTGGTTCTCGCGAATGCAACTGCGGCTCGCCTAAGATGAACCGTCTTTATATAAACTCTGCCTATGCGTGTGTACGTATGTATGTAAATGTTGTGTTTTGTGGTTTCTTAGTAGATGGCGACACTGTTATATCTCTTACAGGATAACTTGTCTCAGGTTCGGAGTTTGTATATAATGACGTAATAAGAAAAGGTTTGAAGATGACAAGAGACACCTTCTTCTGTGTTACCTTTAACATGATTAGGTTAGGTTATGCTATGAATATTAGGTTAAGTTAGGTTAGGAATGTGCTCCTAGGTATTAAGGTGCATACTCCTTAATTTTTCTTTCTTTTCCATGGGTTCCAAATTTACGTTTCTTAATTCTCGTTTCAGTTTTTCCACTTTTATTCGCATTATTCCCTCTTCTGTGACTGTGTCGGTCGTTTTTCCTCTTACGCGTTTCGACTTTTCCAGAAAATATCGTCATCCTCTTGCATCGCCATACCACGCTCCTCGAACACCTCGTTTCTTTCCGCTTCCATTGTATAACCGGAAATCTAAGCACTTATGGTTCTTTTCTTTTCTTTTCGAAATTCGCCACGCAGCTTTTGCAGAACAACTTTCACTGCACTTGACACTTTCAACATTTCACAATTTTTACAATATTACCCGTCGTCGATTCACTTCGACTGCGGACAAGCTGTCCCCTTTTAGGATCGTATTTGGGGAGGGATCGACTAGAATAATATTGCAATACTTGACAAAACAAAGTAATCTTTATTAGTAGAATAACGGATTAATATAACAGAATAATAACTACGCAACGCTTGTCTCGACAGACCAGGACCTCACTCGACTTTTTACTCTGACGTACAACTGACTTTGCTGCGGCCCCAGGATCGAACCTCCCGAGTCTTCGCGGAGGACTGCTTTGTGTCCTTATCGCCAGTGTCCTTTGACTCGTGCACACTCGATGCCGCCTGTCACCGCTCTGCTGATTCTTGGTAAGGGTCAATAAATCATTCTTAGGTCAAGGAGCCGCAAATTGTTTGATCATTCACCGCCACCGCGGGATGTCGAGGCTAACGTACATCCCCCTCAAGCCGCTTGTAGCGTCATACGGTATCGAATCTCTTCGATTTCCAAGGACGCTTATCACGCTCCAAATTAATATTGCGTGACTAGTTGTAATAGTAAGGATCCAGAATGTCTGTGGTCAAAAGAGAGTGTTTATTTAGAGAAAAGTGTAGAATAGTTATAATGTAGACGTTAACGGAGTACCGTTTCGAACACGCGTTTGTATGTGTAATTTCGATGCTTTAAGCATCGGTGCCGAAGACGAACTGACTTCTCGATTTTGCTCTATGTCCTGTCTCGTCGTGTTCGGTCCGGTGTTTTCTCTAGTTTAGTCCTGATTGGGTAAAATAGATATTGGTGTTGGAAAGGTAAAGAGTGTTAATTGGACAGAGGGTATGACATAAGGACCATTGATAAGGAGTAGGAAACTGTCAAGGAGCCGATTTCTGATGGCGATGACGTGATTTATAAGTGCCGTCCGTCCGTCGTTTGTTGGATCTGTCACAAGTGGGTCCCATCTGTCGCGTCTGGTACCAGTAAAATTCCTAATTTTGCTTTACCTTTATAAACTTAATCCGCTAGAACGGCGTTGAGGAACATCGAACTTCCGGAATTGCAGTCGTATTATAAAATATAAAATAAACCGCTAGGTTTGGCAAAAGTGTGAGCCTTAGAATAAAATTATGTTATAAACTCGCTCTCCGGGACGGAACACCGCTACTACTTTATTAATAGTCAATCGATAGATGCGCACCCGTCACTTGCATGTTGCACCGGCCAATGAGTGGACATACAAAATTTATAAAACCACCAAGCAGCAGTCACCAAGAGTCTTCTAAAGACCAAGAAGACAAGACAAGCGTCACGACCAGAGTTCAAGATATACGACAATGAACTTAGCGCGAGAGACTGTCACCCATCAGCACTCTTTAGTTCAACCCTAACAAGGGCCAGCTCTATTAATTTAGAGTAGGCTGCATCTCAGCAACATTGTCGCATTCACGTAAACGGGCATTACAACCGCACGAATCTCCCACCGTGCGAGTTGCAGTGTTCGGAACGCAGCGGACTTATAAGACTGATTTCTACGACTCGCAACTGACAACTTTTAGACTGACTGACATCTACTCTAAGACTTCTGATTTAAAACTGCAGAAGGGGGGGGGGGGACTGAAGAGACTCGGGTTAAAGTTAAAGAAAGTTTATTCTTCACACATTGATCTTTTACCTTGGCGAAAGTATTTTACGAACTGAACTCGAGATACGCGTGCGAAGGTCTCCCTCTGTCAATACTACTCGCTCTCGATCGTCTCGTAACGATCGAGAGCTATCGCGGGCACAAAACCGCCGCCATCCATCTGTCGGCGACCGCTTGAACCCGATTGGCGGTATTCTTACAAAACTGACCTGCTCCCATCCTTGTAGCCCTATTTAACCCTTTGCACTACTCTGAAACTCGGAAAAAGCCGTGCCAAACCCATGCGCACGAATTGTCAGTGAAGGAGCCGAACGGCAGAGCCGGAGTGTCGAAATTTTAAACACAATATCTTACTACTGACTGACTTGTGAGTGCGAGATAGCCGCGCCCGCATTTACTTCACGCGATGGAGCTTTTGTGAAATTCAAATGAATTGGAATGAAAAACTTTAAAAAAATATTTTAATTATTACATGTGATTAGAACAAATTTTGTATAAATAATAATAATATGATTAATTATGTGGTAAAACGATCGAGGTTTATAAAGATTTGACTTTAAATTTGAATTATATTTTATTCTGTACAAATGCGCGGAGGCTTGAGTCTTGCGAGATGCGTGATGGTGAATTATCGATAGAGTGTTCCGTCAAACCCTTGAGCCAGGGTTTTATAGGCTCTGTGAGGACCCATTGCCTCACTCGGTCCTGCTTCGGAGACTGATAGGCTGACTGCTTCTTCGAAGCACTATAGATCTCTATGTAGGGTGGCGCTGTTCAAATAAAGACTCTTCTCACAATTACTAGACCGCGAATATTTATGCAATTTACATATACAAAAAAAAAACCTAAAGAATATATTAATACAAAAATAAATTAAACGTTAACAATATTTGTTGTAATTATTGTGATATATAGTAATGTATTGTAATTCAAAATACAATAAAGCACAAGCATTACTTATTTCCATACAGGATGGTGTTATTTGACAATTTTCATCTATAAAAATTACTTTACATGGCAAAATTTGTCTATATATCTTACCTCTATGGATTTGCGGCATTATTGAAAAACACTTAAACAAACACTGCTTTCTTCGTACGATCTATGGCCTCTGTGTTTATTGAAGTTGTTCCAGTGTGTAAATTCAACGAATGCATGCCGATAAAGCAGAGTCCGTAATTACCTTAACGTGTGCGATGTTAATACAAATATACTTAGTCTAAATTATTTAGTATCTTTTATTAAAACCTGAACACATGGCCATATAATTCGACGGAAGTAACCAACACCGAGCTATGTATTTTATTTTTGAATACAAAATATTACGTCTAATAAATAGATGAGATATACAATTTTAAATGTGTATAATTACCACAAATTTCATATTTATGATTCGTTGCTATACAGTCACGATACAATAGTTACTTAACGAAATATACATCCTATGTATTTCATATGTTTTTTTAACATAAAACATAGAAATATATGCATTACGTAAAAGAAACAGACTAAAAACGTATTTTTAGAATTCCCTAATCGTAGAACACATTTCTGTCCAGGTCCCGTTGCTTTATCTAAATATTTTCTATTAATATATACATTTCTCTAAACATAGGTCTACTTGTACTCGGAGTCTACTGTGAAAATCATTGTAGTAATAGTGACCCAAACTTAAAATATTATCGTAACTGGTCACCGCACCATAATGTAGTGTCATCACTGCCTTGTTTATCAACTGCATACGAATGAATTGCCAGAGTGGGAAAAAGTAGGGTGTGAAGTAAAGAGACACTATATAATTTTCGCTTTGAGCAATATTCTATTCTGTTTCTCTTTCTTTTTTTTTGTTTTAGGCTATGTAAGACAAGCTTATTAACCTCTATGTAGTTGATATGATACTATACGAAGTCGCTAATATTGTACTGTATTTTTGATTTTGATTTGATTCTGTATTGATTTGATTTGTGGGGGAAAAAAGAAGAATACATAGTACATCTGAATATAATGGAATGGTGTAGTTTTCAGATTTGCCGCTAGGCAGCATATCCCTCTAATAACTTTCTCGCTGGTGAAAGTCACGTACGAAAGCATAAGTGCACGTCGAATTAGTTGTTTATGTTGTAATGATGACTGTTGTCAGTGGTGTTTTTTATTTTTTACTCTTTGAATTGGTATTTGACATGTTCATTACTTTTTAATAAAAGTCGATCGCGTTTTGAATTAAGGATTAGTCTTTTTGTTACTTCTCTATTTTGTAAGAACATATTTTCGCTTTTACAAATCATTATATCTTCAAATTTTCTATGAATAGTAAGACATTGAAAATGTTACTTATATACTATAAAAGACAAAAGTATACAAAATTATATACAATTTTCAATTACATTTTCGTCGTAAATATGTATGTGACAAGCGTATTTGGATTACATATCCTTGAAATCATTTGATCCACATCTTCTGTAGAAGTTTCAAGTTTAAACCAAAAATATATTTATCAAATTATAATGACCGAACGGGAAAGTATCCCGGTTTCGAAGTCGCTACGAGCCTGACTGCAGATAATTTATCCTAGCAATGCATTGACGTCAATTTTGGTTATTGTTTCGTTTTTGTTCATTAGTCTTCTGTTCTATTCTGTGCACTGTTCGAGAAGTATTTACTTTTTTCATCTATGATTTCTTTTCTTTCTTTTCTTTCTTCTACGATGATCATTATGTTTATCAATATGACGTTGTATTCTTTCTCTTTTCATTCGCATCGTAAGTTATCGGTTTATTGCTATCACGTAGTGAGTAAATATGACAGTCCTTATGGTATTCCAATTCAATTTCAACTGCAAGCAATATAATTAATTTTGTCAACAACCATACCACGAAGAAAGCACTGGTTCTCGTCAGTTCAGCTTCGACTGTCGTACGCATCGGAAGTATCTCAGTCGTAGTGTACAAGCTTAAGGGCCTCCCAAATCCGGTACCCTTATTCAACGAAGTCAAAGCGAAGTGAAAACAAAAAAAAAACTAGTATATTTTATTGCGCTGAACCACAATCAGTGTCACGTACAAAAAATTAAAAAAAAAGAGTGTAATAGCGAAGAGCAGAATATAGAAAATGAAGAAAAAAAAGAGGCTACCATAAAATAGCACTTAACCCAATCTCCGTCCGCGTAACGATAATA
>NW_016908834.1:10143-43587 GCF_001483705.2 Eufriesea mexicana | reverse complement strand
CTCTCTCTCTCTCTGCCCCCTCGCGCCCTTGCATCCCTATTTAAAACCATCCATTCTATCCTCTTTCATACCTTTTCTCTCTTTCCAATCACACTTTTCCACGCACTCCTCGCAACCTTACCCTCAGCGGGTCACTTAGCCCAAACACTCTAGATATCCACACTAGATAACCCGCTCATCCTGCGATACCACACTATGTTTTACACCTACACTCCAAAAACTGAGAAACCACAAACGCTATTAATAAAGGGGCTGAACAACTCCTACAGCAACGAAGAAATTCTAAAAGAATTATAGAAGCAAAACATTCTTGGCGTTCATTTCTTAAAAGTTTCCCAATTCAAGACGAAGAACTCAATTGCGAAGAATATTTCTCTTCCAATATTTCTAACACAGATATCACCAAATAGTAATGCAAATAACGTTATCAAAATAAAATAGATCCACCACCAGGTAATTAAATGAGAAAAGTTAAAAAAAAAAGAAATTTCTCAGTGTCATAAATGTCAAATGATAACTCACACGGCACGAAACTGTTTCGTGGATTACCGTTGTGTCAAACGCAACTAACCCCACGAACCAGGAATGTGCAAGATTCCAAAGACAGCTGAAATAGGAAAGGAAAAGATACACTGCGTCAATTGCAAAACACACGGGCATCCCGCATCATATAGGGGATGCGCAATGTTTACCATATTAAAGGAAAGACTGAAACAAAAAATCGAAAACAACAAACAGAAAGTAGACAACAAGATTATAAGAATAGCCAAAAAAGTTAGCCCTAACATTTCATTTTTATGGATAGTCAAAAGTTTAAACGTCAACGAAAATGAAAATACCACTACTAAACTAGACAACGCGTTCAATAACCCCACAGAAATCCTAAGTACCATACTTAACTCGATAAACGATCTAAAAAACGCTATCATATCCATGGAGCAAAGATCTATAAAAAATGAAGAAAGATTAGATATTTTCTTTGATGACCTTCAAATTGACCAGCCAAAAAGATAAAATGGCCTCCAGGAACAAGAATAATCGCAACGAAAATAACAGAATATCGTTAATCAGAAAATCATTAAAAATAGTAGCTATTAAAGTAAACTCAATTATCACAAACCAAAGGAGAGCCAGCTTAGTAAGTCTCAACAAAAAAGAAAAATCAGGTATTTTACTTCTATCTGAAACAAAAATTAATAAAACACACAAAATCTAATTTGAGAACTGCAACATATTTAGATCCGATAGGCCATATGCCACGCAAAGCGACGGGACAGCAATCTTCATAAAAATGCCAATAAAATACAACTAAATAATCTTAAACCAAACTTCGGAAAATAACGCATTAGAATCAACGATTATACACTTGCAAATTAATAATAAAGAAAACCTATTCGTTATAGCCGCATATAGTACCTAGACAAATAACACAGATTTTAAAAATCAACTGAATAATATATTTCAAACACTAAAACTCGAGAAATCAGAAAACTATTACATAATAGCCGGAGATCTCAACACGAGACACACTAGTTGGAGAAACGACTCTAACAATACAAAAGGTAACTTACTAAGATCATGGATCGATAGTAACGACATTCGTTATAAAATCAGTTTATACCGCACAAAACTCCCATCTTTTCCTAGCAGCAACTCATACCTAGACATGTGTTTAGCAGACGCAAGGATTAACATACTAAACTTGCTCCCAAATAAAACACTGGAATCGACTGAATATGACAGTGACCACAATGCTATACTTATAGAAATAGGCTGGCAAAATCATAGCTATCTAGAACTAGAAATGCAGAAAACCGATGAAAAATTTAACTGTAAGAAAACAAACTGGGAAGCGTTGCAAGATGAACTTTCCAAAAATTGCGAATTGAGTATTCGTAATAACATTAATTTATCGATCAACGAAATAGATAATTCCTTAGACAAAATAGACCTCCATGTTCTAAACGCAATAAACAAAATCGTGCCCAAAATAACGCAAAAAAACTCATGCGAAGCTTATATTAACGAAAAAATAATAAAAATGCAGAAAAGGAAAAGCTACATATTAACACGAATTAACAAAATCCGCCGCAACTACACCCATGACAAACGTTACGAATTAAAATACCTAAAATGCCTATTAAACTGCATTAAAGTACGTTTAAAACAAGAATTCTCCAACTCTGTCAAAAAGTACTGGAATAATAAAAATAAAAAATATTCCCACGAATGACCCAGCAAATATGTTTCCGCGAGTAAACTACATATTCCGAACCAAAGAAACTCTCTCCACACCAACAATAAAAATTCCACAAAATAAAGACTACTTACTCGACGGCGCTGACATAGACCCAAACACGACAGGTAAGGACGACGAAGGAAGTTTCATCCTTGCAAACCCAACGCAGAAACTTAACGTTATACGTGCAGATTTCGCAGGAATCCACAAGCAGAATGATAACGAAGGGCGCGATGGTTTAAACAGAATTATTCTAAACGAGACTAATAAACTGAAAAACGAAATGATCCTAGATTTTCGCGAACATAAAACAATTTCCGTATATTCAAATTAAAACAGGTCAGACAACCCCAAACAACCAGAGGATAACCTCGACTATTTTACAAATTTCACATCGCTCAAAAAAATATTTTCCAAATTAAACAATAAAAAGTCTTCATGTTTCGATAAAATCCCCAACATCGTATTAAAGCACCTCCCAGAAAAAATCATATGGTATTATACCGTTCTCTTCAACAACGCGTTAAATATCTCATATTCTCCCAATAAGTGGAAAAAAGCAAAAATAATTGCTATATCAAAGAAAGACAAAGACGGTTCCTCCCTCCCAAACTTAAGACCCATTAGCCTCTTGCCGAACATCAGTAAAGTTTTTGAAATAGTCATAAACTCCCCGCTAGTTTCATTTTGCACAGGGAACAATATCATCCCAGAAAACCAATTCGGATTCAAACATTCAACCGTACACGCCATACTTAAATAAGCTCGCCTCGGATATATGCTGGGGATGAAACGGAAATCAACGAGAGGAAGCCTGCTTAATAGATCTTGAAAAGGCATTCGATACATTGTGGATAGCAGGAGTAATTTTCAAAATGACCGAGAAAGGCTTTTCGAAATATTTAATTAAAACAGTATGAAACATGACATGGAACAAATCGTTCGTAATCTCCTGCTTTTCGAAATATTTAATTAAAACAGTATGAAACATGACATGGAACAAATCGTTCGTAACCTCCGAAGGCCCACTAACATCCAGTAAAGAATTCGTAATAGAAAATGGATTACAACAGGGTACCGTAAATTCTCCCATAGTATTTAATATATTCAGCAGCGACATCCTTAATCTATTTGAGCAAAAGTCATCGAATCATAAAAAATCAATATCTTTCGCAGATGACCTTACTATATACATCACCGACAAAAAAATAAAGAAAATCCAAGTTGAATTGTAAGCACTATTCGAAAAAATACAAAATTAATCATACGTGGAAATTAAAAATCAATATAAACAATTGTGAAACGCTTTTATTTAGGCAAAATTTATCAAATTTAGGTCGCAACGATAGGAAACATTGCAAAGACCTCAGTATAAGAGAAATGGAAGACGCAGGTGAAACCATACCTCATAAAACGTGTGTAAAGTATCTAGGAGTGCACATAGATGAAAAATTAACATTTAAAAACCACATCGAAACTCAGTTAACTAAGGCTAAAAAGGCATTCTGGATAATGAAAAGATTATTCTTTGCTATTCTCCGCTACCAAACATTGGTTAGGCCAATAATAACATATGGCTGCCCGATATGGTACAATATATCGGCATCCTTGATGGAAAAAATTAGAATCTTTGAAAGAAAATGCTTAAGAGCATGTCTCGGTACGTATAGAACGGAAAGCTCAAACTACAAAAAATTTGTCAGAAATAAAAAAATATACGACCTAGCGAACATCGCTCGCATCGACTGTCACATTTGAAAATTGATTACAAATCACTTTGCGCGTTTCTCCAAAATCTTTGAAAATAGCCTCATCTTTGGTGCCTTATATCCGAATCCTATGTACTTCCAATCAACTTTGGAAACTGGATACATTCCACCGGAAGCATTTTTATACCTAGACGCAAATAATTACCTGCAAGGTAATAACATACCAATTATATACCACGTCAATAGGAAAACACACTGTGGCGGCTAAGATTCCGCCACTACGCCCATGCAAAAGTAGCAGGGACATCAGGGTCGAGTGTGCACCGGGTACGTCCCCGCAACATACCAGCAGTCGCTGCAGGTCAACAGGCATTGTCCCGCGGATGGCATTGGCTATCGTCGATGTCATGCCGGGGATTAGCTTGGGACCAGGCAGCGATGTTGCAGACCAACGGTCGTCTTAATTTACGACCTCCCTGGGCGGTCATCACGACTTTCCCGCGCGAGGGCGGTTCCCGCGTAAACCTTTCCCGCGAAAACTTAGTTCTTCTCGCGCGCGGGTATGTTCCCGCGTAAACCTTTCCCGCGAAAACTTAGTTTTTCTCGCGCGCGGGTTGGCGGTTTTTTTCTACCCCTTCCGCGAACACTCGACCGCTTTAAAAGCTCCGAAGTCAAAGGACGACGAGGAGTTTGAAAACGTCTAGGACGCCGTGATTATTGTCCCGACGGCCGCGACGAGCGCCGACACTTATTGCGACCCACTTCACACACAATAAAACCATTCTGTATAAAGTTAACTTAAACGGACAACTTGCAAGCCCGATTTGGAGGTTTGATAAATCCATCTCCAAAAGAGACATAGCAGGTAATCATAGAAAAGATGTAAAAAAGCACTGGTGGTTATCCGAAAGTCTAATATAATAAATAGATTTCAGGCAAATGTCTGAACGTATAACATTTTGCATACTGTATATACTGTATATGTTGTAAATATCGTAAATATTGTAAATTTTGTAGAAGTTAACCGACACCCCCGACCCTCTTCCTTTTCCTTATCCCCATTCCATGTTAAACCAAATGAAAAGAAAATGTATTACCTAGTTTTGCTAGCCTTTTCCTGGGTAAAACAAATTACCATGCAACCGCTCAAGAAAAGCTACCTCGTTGCAACAATCTTAGAATTTAAATATAAAGAAAATGATGTAAAACGTAGACATAAGTAAAATTATATGATTATGTGCGTCAACAAGAAAGACCTTTAGTCTTAAGATCAAAACGCATAGCAATTGATATTCCTTCGTTTAATGGGAATCTCACAATGACGATGGCTGTACTCATTGCTGTGTTGTCCATTGTTAATCTCGCGAGGGGTAATGGACCTTCATTTTTCATTCTACAATTGCTGTAGAATATACATCTTCTGTGACCAATCTAAACGAACAGCAACAGTGCTCTCTTGGTAGATGTAATTATCTTACTGTGAATTGTAAATATCACTAGCCACAACCACACTATACAATTGTGTCTTATTGGCTTTAATAAACGATTTAAAAAAAAAAAAAAAGCTCTGGCTCTCGTCCGATCACCAAAGTTAAGCTTCGCTGGGCCCGGATAGTATTTAGATTGGTGCGCTTGGGAACTCCGCGTGTTGTTGGTATCCTTCTTTTTTTCTTCATTTGCCTTTCTCCCTTCCTAATTTCTCATATTCAATTTGTCGATGACATATAAAATACAGTTAAACAAGACTGCATTAACTCTGGTAATAAATATTGGAACAATAAGATAAAAAATATATCTACTAATGACACTGCAATTCTAATCGGTATGAATGCACAAACATTTAAAAAATAATTTTGAAGCTTTCCTCAATTTAAGAGTGTACCAGGTAGGTTTCATTGTATCATTCACTGCTCAATTGTAATGAAGAATTATAAAAGAGGACGATAGTTTCATGTATTTTGTCTACAATGTATTGCTTCGACTATCGGATTTGTGTCGGATGGCGTGTAAGATGGTTGTTGCATGCTCGATACTCTTCATCGACGAAGGTGACGAGGAGCAGTACCAGTTGTTGGACCAACGATGGGAAGAGGGACTGCAGTTGCTCCGTCGTCGACAAGATCTCTTCAGTTCGGAAATGCACGACCATGCGCCTCAATGGTTTAACAGGTGCGCGAATCATTTGGTTAGGGTCTTGGGTGGATGTGCTGGAGATTGTGCATTTCCAGGAGTCGATAGAACTATGGAAGGCCCTTTTAATTGCGGCTCTGGTTTAAGGGAATCTTTGAGGATTTGGATTAAAGTATCGTTGCGACGCGAGTAATTTTGTATTTTCGTTAGGTTGTGAATCTGTGTGATTATGTAACTTTTATATTCGCGAAGATGCATAATTTCGGCCGTGGCGTATCTCTCGATCGAGTGGAAGTTATAGGAGATACGGGAGTATGCAACCTCTATTGCCTCGAATATGTACGATTGTGTCTGTACAAGGTGATAAACAATTTCATCTGTATATCGGGTATATCCAGGTGGTTATCCCTGGATAAGGATTTTTTAAATTTGTATTATAACTGATCCAATGGAGTACGATGTAAGCGGTGTGCTTTGGATCGCGGTCTTGTTGGAAATAGAAATTCCGCGGGAGATTTAATTTTTCCGCACTTTTGAATAAATTTTGTTTTAATATATTTAAATATGCGTATTTGTCCATAATATCATTTTTAAAAATTAATTCGCCAACCACAGATGCCGCCATAGAACCCCACACCATAGCTCCACCAGCTCCATGTTTTACATTCGATTGTAAATTTCGTAGATCCAATTCGGTATTTGGCTTTCTCCAAAGTAATATTCTACCATCGGATTTAAATATGTTAAATTTGCTTTCATCTGAAAACAGTATGTTGCTCTAAAATGTTGAATCCTTCGTTATAAATTTTTTGGCTAATTCAACCCTCATCTTTCGATTTTTTCCCGATATGTATGGCTTTCTTCGCGCAACACACGCAGAATATCCAGCAGTTTTTAATACCCTTCGCACAGTTTTCGAACTTACTTCTTTTTGACACTCTTTATTTAATATCATTCTGAGTTCCGAAGAGTTTAATTTAGGATTTTTCTTCACCTCGTTTACAATTTTACGTTCTTCTCTAACAGATAACTTGGGAGGACGACCACATCGATTCGCACTATCAAAATCTGATTGATTTATAAATCGTTTTACAATGCTTCTAATAGTGAAACGACTATTGTTAACAATTAGTGATATTTCGCTGTAAGATTTTCGAAATTTATACAAATTTAGTATTATTCCTTTCTCTTCATTTGTCGTTTCTTTCGCCTTTCTTGACATTATTAATTTTCTTACTTTCTCTGTTGCTAAACGACTGAAGTTTAATATGATTGTTGTTAAAAATGACTAATCGGGGTGTCACCTAACTAGATTTTGAAATATCGATCGGAAATTTTTCAAACAAATGCAGATATACTACATTTAGCATCGTGTGCCAATACTTTTGTCCACCAATGAAATGTTCGATAAATGCATTTTTGTTATTGTTTCGTGAATCAATGTATTTATATTATTGCTTCTACTATGTAATAAACTAAAGTAGATAATAAAGGAAGATGTCAAAAAGTTTTTCCTTCAAATCAATTTGTTTAGCGGTTATGAGCACTTGTACCACAACAACCATGCTATGCCAATACTTTTGTTCAGCACTGTATGTAGGAAAGGAATAGGTACGACCCTGATCGAATGTAAGGGATGTTTATGGCAGAGCCGAATGCGATGAACGAGTGGAAGTTTATGAATGCGTCTGAGTGTTTAGGATACGTGATCCACCGATTGAGAAAGAGAACACGAGTATAAAAGAAGCCAAAGGTGCAAGGACGCGGTAGAGTCAGTATGTGTTTTGGAGTCAGTCATAAAGTTTATTGAGAAATAGCGAGTGAGAATTTGACGAGAGTTATTAGCGCTTGGAATAAGTTTTAGTTTAAAATAAATCTCTTTTATATTTGCATCACTGTTTATTCCGTTGCCTACCCAACATTCTTACATATATAATATTGTACAACAGATCAACAATATTTCATTTATTCATTTAGTTTGTTATTATTTTCAATTGTTTACATACAATTGTTTAACAATAAATAGGATTTTTTGTATACACACATTAACCTTGCTGTACCATTTAGCTGAACGGAATCCGAGCCTAAGCGGTAGGAGACGAGCGCGCTTAACAGGCAAAAGTAACGATCGAAAACAGTAGCAATACGAGCCGAAATGCGAATACCCGTGATATAGTCATTTGTTTTACGCAATACAGCTCTTGTGGACGTCAATACTAGTTCTTCCTATTGTTTGTACACATGGCAACCAAATCCTCAGTGCTTATACCCGTGATATAGTCATTTGTTTTACGCAATACAGCTCTTGTGGACGTCAATACTAGTTCTTTCTATTGTTTGTACACATGGCAACCAAATCCTCAGTGCCGAAGAACTCCTCGCGTCCAGTAACCGGCAGCAATAAAGAAGATTGACAAATATATGTAGGAATGGTGGTCGGGCTTATGTGCAGTAAACGACGGCTCGCGGAATATTCCACGCTCGAACGACGACAATTTCTACATATGTACAATAACTGAATACACATAGAAAGTACCGAACTTTGAACAATTCAGCATTTAGGATTTGGCTGTTAGGAGACCGTAAAGGGTTTCTTAGATCTGCACCTTGTTCCACACAGGAACACTTCAAACATCGAATTCTAAATAATAAATACCTAAACTCTAAATATCATTTATTCTCATTGTCAGTGAAACTCGGTCATTCTGACAAACAAATCTGTCCTCTGATATCTGCGCAATCACTCTCGTCATCATTGCAATCAGACGCATTCATTCACATTCTGTATTATTGGTCACGCACAAACAAATTTATCATTTCGTCGCCAGCATTTCTCGGGTCCAAGAAATATCTTTCAAGTACACTGTCAAAGATACGTCTGGTGACATCGCCGGTAACGAAGGGATCTAGTATAAGATAGTCACAATTAAAAAACACGTTTCGCACTTTGCCAACCTCTCTGAGTGCCGATAGATGTTCCATCGCTGGCCCGAGCTACGGTTACCTCGGCTGCGGCGTTATCATTCACGTGCATCACTCGCTCGCACCGTTGAATTCAGCACGCTCGATGCATGTTCGTTGGAAAACACACGTAAATCCTACCCTTTCGACGAAAGCTCAAACGTCTACTCCTTCCTTCTGTTAGCGCTCGTTACCCCTGGAGTCCGCGCTCTGTCCCCAGGATAGTTTCATCTGGTAATTTTATAATCTACGGCTCATCATTGGTCAAACGACTCCGCATTTGCTTCGAGATGGAGTTTGCAATGATACTATAGCTAATTCTACGACATTCGCTTTTTCCTCGGCTTCACATTCGAATAGACTCCTATCAGACGTTGAACCGCAGTTGCTCGCGAATTTCACAACGGTTTCCTCTTCTCTGTCGACTCGTGGATCCTCCATCTCATCGAAATTGCTAGGCATCGAAATGCTAGTTTCGTTCGCGGTGCAATGTGTATCTGTTTTCAAAGGATGTACAAGATTTTCGAAGAGTTCGTAATTGAATATGACGTTTTCTCATTAGCAACCATTGTAGCATTTCTTGTCTGTCTCGAGGTGAATCGCAATTCTTGAGGAAACTTGAATTTGGCAAACGAGCTGTATTGGACAGGTAGGGATTATTTGTTTCGGAGACACGATTTACTCCGTCCATTTCGCAAATATCGACTCGAAACACCTCCGGGGTGTAATCACGAGATCTTTCACCGACTTCCCGTATCCTTTTGATGGAAACGTTGCCGGTCTCGAGCTACAGGACAAAGTCCGTCAGGAGGTCTGTACTTAGTAGCAGCAGTTCGTGTTGGATGAGCTGATCTAGCACAACGTATACAGTGATCGGAAACGCGTCGTTGTCTATACTTATGTTTATTTGCAGTTCCCCTAATGTCTGGCTCGAATCAAAACCGTCACCTCGAAACGTTAATTTCCTATTTCCTAATCGCGGCATGCCTGTGCGAATATACGTTTCAGCGCATATCGATTTGAATTCGCTCTTGGTATCGACGAATACTTACTGTCCACCTTGCACAGATACCCGTCTTCCTCCGCTTGAGGGATGCTGAAGCTGTTTCTTACAGGATCTCACTTTGTGCAGTTTACGAAGAGATGTGTCCATATTTTCTGCACCTGAAGCACATCGTGTACCTGTTCTTCGCAAGACAATCGGAACACCCAAATGGTTGGCCGATCCGTCGCTACACGATCTGGTCCTCTTTTTTTGGGACGCCGTTCCTCCTGCGTCACAACACTTTTGCGAACGCTTCTAGGAGGTCCGCCGTTTTCGATTCGAAGATCGACATGGGCCTAATCTTGGAGTAACTGATCAGGGATTCACAAAATGGTGTGCTCTGTCAATTTTTCTTCCTCCTTCATCTGGACGTTATACGCTAGTATCACTTTCTCATGGAAGTGCAGGGGGTAGGGGGTCCTCCACCACGGTTATTGTGCCGAAGTCGGATGGTCGCAGGTGTCCTCGTGTGGCGGCGGTGCTAGAAGGGACAAAAGGAAAAGGAAGGGATGCGTTTCGTCCCGGGTCTAGTGGACTCAGCAGTAAAACTACCCTAACAGGCTCTGCCTTAGATGGGGAATACTATTGGAAATGCGAAAATGATGGTCGCTATAGAATCGCCCAATGTCTCGCTCGTCTTCCATGCTCGCTCCTCCAACTATTTTCTTCTTATCGCTTTGGCCAGTTGGCGATAGAACATGCCACACAGTTTTTCAAGAAACCCGTCTATCGCAATGTCCATGAAACTGGGTTTCCGGTGGACCCAGTCAAGAGCCCTTCCTCGGAGATGGGGATAGTTTGTATGCAGTCCGCAGTAGATGCACCTGCTTCTACCAACGCACGTACTGATTGCTCGATCCGTCAGAATTGTTCCATTGTTCGACAATAGCAGTGATACTTATTTGCATGCCCTCCGATTCCATGGTGTCGTTTGACCGGACGAACGGACGGACGTGACGCGACAGCCAATGACACGGACACGTCGGCAGTCACTCTGGCGACTCTCGCCTCGGTGCAGAGAATAAGGTACATCGTACCTCAGGGCACACACGTGCTTGTAATTTATTTATTTTGTGGACGTGCTAAACGACCGGCCCAGACCAACGGGGCCGGTATGCCATTTTTTCGTTAAAAAATTTCATTGCAAGAGGTGTCAGAAAGTTGAAGTGTCCCTAGCGGTGGCGAAAGCGATACACCGGTGGCATTCGGAAGAGGGAAAGCGATACGCCGGTGGAACTCGGAAGATGGAAACCGGTGTGTCGCCGAAACTTGGAAAAGTGCTGCTATCGCGGTCGACTTGGCCATAAAAACGAAATGAATACGGTGTTAGTTGGAGGAGCTCACCGAGGCGGGATAGCCCGGGAACTGCCGATGGTGACAGCAGAATGGATACCCAGTAACGACCCGGCATGTATTTTGGATTCGATTTGGATTACGATTGGAATAAGTAAAAATTGGTATATAAAAGTACGTACTTGTGGACAAAGTCGCTAAAGAGGGAGCCTCGGACACAGGAGACCGCGGCCCTGGGACTCCTGTGACGGATTCTTCCGCTGTCGGAAGGAAGGCCAATTATGGCGACCAAGGCAAGTCCCCGGACAGTGATCTGGATATTTATATGGACCTGCCCCTTAGTGGGCAAATAAAATGCGGAGCATGTGTGAGAAACCATAGGCGCTTCCTACAGGAGAACCAATGGGCTGAGCACATGAGACTGTCACACCCGTGTTTCAAAATCTGATGGAGGTGTGCGATCAGTAAGAAGGCCTATCCAAAGAACTGCTTGGGTAATACACATGATCAGAAGGATAGGAAGAAGGAGATAAAATGTTTTATTTGTAATAAGATGGGGCACATTGCAAGGAACTGTTGGAATAGAAGAGAAGATAATAATGTGTCAAAGTCTGCTGAGAGAACAAACAGGAAAGGTAGGGGGGGAGAGGGAGGTTAATACAAGCAAAAGGATAGGGAAGACACCAAAAAGACATCAGAGAAAGTGAGCTTTTTGGCAACAGATTTGAAGTCAAAACTATGGATTTTCGATTCCGTTACCACAAGTCATATGACTAATGATCTCCAGTGTCTTGAAGAGAAGAGTCAAATAGAAACTGACATAGGTGCAGCTAAGAAGGGTGTAACAATGAAAGCTACTTTAAGGGGAAAAGTTAATTTTGAAAACTGTCAACTGAATGACGTTCTGTATGTTCCAGAACTGAGACAAAATCTCATGTCTGTGGATATGATAACGCAGAAAGGAGAAGAAGTACGATTTGGGAAAGAAAGTGTGACAGTTTATAAAGCCAAAAAGAAGGTAATGAAAGGGCAGAGATTGTAAAATGGTCTGTACTGTGTACAAAGTTCAGAAAGTGTTAAAGAACAGGAAGCTTTTCTGACAGGGAGGCAAGAGAAGTTGTATGAGTGGCACAGGAAGTTGGGGCACCTGAGTTTTAGGAAAATGGAAGAGTTAGTAGACAAAGTGGAAGGAATTTGTTTTACCAAGAAGAACTTCAAAACAAGTACTGAGATGTGCAAAACATGTTTGGAAGCGAAGCAGTCAAGGAAGCCATTTGGTAAGTGCAGAGTTTCCACAACAACTACACCTCTTGAGTTAACACATACAGATGTTTGTGGGTCAATTGACCCAATTACGTGGAATGGGAAAATATATTTCTTAACAATGTTGGATGATTATACAAACCGTGTAATGATTTATGTACTTGAAACAAAAAGTGAAGCTCTAGAGAAAGTAAAAGAATATGTAGCAGATGCTGAGGCAAAATGGAACCAAAAATTATGGAAATCAAGATGTGACAATGGAGGAGAATACTGAAGTAGAGAGATGAAAGATTGGTGTAGAAAGAAAGGTATCGGACTGGATTATACGCCACCATATACCCCCCAGTTACATGGGAAGGCAGAACGCCTAAATAGGACACACTTAGATGAAGCAAGAGCACTCTTATTCGACAGCAACTTGGACAAAGAGATGTGGGGAGGAGCAGTCTATGTTTCTGCTTTCTCACAAAATAGGAGTCCCGTCAAACTACGAGACAAGGTGGCTCATGAGATGTGGAATGGGAGACCTGACTTAAGAAATTTACAAATGTTTGGAAAGACTGTTCAAGTCAAAAGACTGGGACAATTGAGAAAATTAGACAAACGAAGTGCAGAGTACAATAGGAGAAGAAGTACGATTTGGGAAAGAAAGTGTGACAGTTTATAAAGCCAAAAAGAAGGTAATGGAAGGACAGAGATTGTAAAATGGTCTGTACTGTGTACAAAGTTCAGAAAGTGTTAAAGAACAGGAAGCTTTTCTGACAGGGAGGCAAGAGAAGTTGTATGAGTGGCACAGGAAGTTGGGGCACCTGAGTTTTAGGAAAATGGAAGAGTTAGTAGACAAAGTGGAAGGAATTTGTTTTACCAAGAAGAACTTCAAAACAAGTACTGAGATGTGCAAAACATGTTTGGAAGCGAAGCAGTCAAGGAAGCCATTTGGTAAGTGCAGAGTTTCCACAACAACTACACCTCTTGAGTTAACACATACAGATGTTTGTGGGTCAATTGACCCAATTACGTGGAATGGGAAAATATATTTCTTAACAATGTTGGATGATTATACAAACCGTGTAATGATTTATGTACTTGAAACAAAAAGTGAAGCTCTAGAGAAAGTAAAAGAATATGTAGCAGATGCTGAGGCAAAATGGAACCAAAAATTATGGAAATCAAGATGTGACAATGGAGGAGAATACTGAAGTAGAGAGATGAAAGATTGGTGTAGAAAGAAAGGTATCGGACTGGATTATACGCCACCATATACCCCCCAGTTACATGGGAAGGCAGAACGCCTAAATAGGACACACTTAGATGAAGCAAGAGCACTCTTATTCGACAGCAACTTGGACAAAGAGATGTGGGGAGGAGCAGTCTATGTTTCTGCTTTCTCACAAAATAGGAGTCCCGCCAAACTACGAGACAAGGTGGCTCATGAGATGTGGAATGGGAGACCTGACTTAAGAAATTTACAAATGTTTGGAAAGACTGTTCAAGTCAAAAGACTGGGACAATTGAGAAAATTAGACAAACGAAGTGCAGAGTACAAATTTGTAGGTTATGGAATGAATGCATACAGACTATGGGATGTAAATAATAGAAGAATAATAATGTCAAGGAATTTAGTTAGTGTACAGGAATCAGTGGATAATGAAGAGGTGAGAAAGAAACAAGAAACAATTAATGATGTAATAGGACAAGAAAGAGATGATGGTGAGGACTACAACACTGACTTTGATGAAAAGACCCAGGATGATGGTGAAGAAGAGAATGAAGCGCAAGAAAGTGCCATTGTGGAAGAAACTCATGGAAATGAAACAAACGAGAGAATAAAAAGACCAAAAAGGAACAGAAAACTACCGAACAGGTTACAGTATTATGGGATGTTATCATATAATGAAGCTTTGGAAAGTGAAGAAAAGGACAATTGGATGCAAGCAATAAGAGAAGAAGAGGGGTCTTTAGAAAAGAACAAGAGTTGGGAGATTGTAAACTCGAGGGATGCCAAAGGAAGAAGAATCTTGTCAAATAAGCGTGTTTTCACGCTTAAAGATAATGGACGTTGTAAAGCAAGGCTGGTAGCAAGAGGATGCCAGCAAGACAAAAAGAATTTTAGTTATGTTGAAACTTACAGTCCTGTAGTTGGTGATAGTACGTTAAGGATAATACTTGCATTGGTAATAAGAAACATCCGAGAAGACTCGAGCATTTCAGTGGTCCGTCTTCAGCTACTGTGCACTTCTGCCGAACGGAGAAGCTGGTATCATTCTCACAAAATAGGAGTCCCGCCAAACTACGAGACAAGGTGGCTCATGAGATGTGGAATGGGAGACCTGACTTAAGAAATTTACAAATGTTTGGAAAGACTGTTCAAGTCAAAAGACTGGGACAATTGAGAAAATTAGACAAACGAAGTGCAGAGTACAAATTTGTAGGTTATGGAATGAATGCATACAGACTATGGGATGTAAATAATAGAAGAATAATAATGTCAAGGAATTTAGTTAGTGTACAGGAATCAGTGGATAATGAAGAGGTGAGAAAGAAACACATAGTGCCAATATTAGTACCTGATGCAAGTTAATGGGAGACCGAACGTGACTCAAGCCAAGTGGATCTCTTGGGTTTGCAGTTCATTGGATTCGCGCCCTCGGTCACATTTATTGCACCAAGGAAAGCAGTAGTATCATCAGACCCCAAAAGAATAACTATGGTTGACAAACACTACGATTTTATATTCAACAGCTCATTGTATCCTATAGAGATAATTCAAGATTTTGGTGTTAGCGGTAAACATTGGGAAAGAGAGTCTAATAGATCCAGAGAGTTGTCATTAAGACACGACATGGTGGGTATATACCTATGGAATTTGGAAGAGACGCCATATGAGGATACGTTAGAAACCCTCCAACAGAGAAGGAAACGAGAATTCACAATAGATTGGGACGAGCAACCAACACCCGATATTGAGAGAAAGAAAGCACGCCTAATATCACCACAACCAGGTCCTTCAGCCGGCACGGAAACTTTCATGACTGGTCCAAACCCATCAAGTAGTGGGTCTACTATAACAATGGATCAGACTACCATTGAAGCACCATATCGCCTTATTCTAATTGAAGAGATGCCGACACCAGAACTGATCCAAAACAATTACTCGCGTCTATGGAACATCTTTCCGCCTAATAGTATGTGGGACATCATAGATGTTTACCTCAGCAAGTTCATTGGTGTTAAAGTCACTTATAATAAAAAAATCTCTATACAGAACTATGAAAGTAAACGGATAGGGCTGAGTGAACACACTGCTCTCTGCATGATTGACACTCAGACAGGTGAGGAGGCATAGTAAACGGATAGGGCTGAGTGAACACACTGCTCTTTGCATGATTGACACTCAGACAGGTGAGGCAACATGGGTACATTCATCCAGGAGGTCTAAATGGAGAGAGTAAAGTGATTTTTTTTATACTAACCAGACATGAAATTATGAGATCATTGGGCATAGTAGACACAGACATCCAAGACAATAAAAACCTACAAGAATATGTATACCCTGACGATATTTTTAATGTCATGAAGGAAAAATGGGTTTCAGATTGGTATCCAGAAGAGATCAATACTGAAATATCAAAAATAATTACAGAAGATGATAAACGTCCTTATGGCATAAGTGCAAAAGATCTATCAGATAAGCTCACCCACTTAAATGGATTTAATAGAGAACAGAAAATAAAATGGAAAGAGAAATTGCTTCCTGATGGATGGACTTATAACATGGTGGAAGCAGTGGAGACAGACTTAGAAATGGTGACCACAATTATGAGTTTCTTTAGAAACAATAATTGGGTTTATGTGAAATTAAATGAGAAATATGAGAATACGAGGACACGAGCCACATGTTAGAAACTGTTCAAACAATTTGGGAGAGGTCAGATGGTAAAACATTTAATTTGTCTTTAACCAATTCAGAAGAAGAAGAACAACTCAAAGAAATTTTAGATGTAGGAGCTAAGAAGAAGAGACACAATGAATTAGAAGAGACAACTGTGCAACCTGAATTTTATTCCCCTACAATTTTACTCATGCAGATACGATGAGTACTTTGACGAAATAATTAGGAGGATGAACCAACACCATGGCCTAGATGGACAACCATTGCTCCATTTAAAAGAAAATTTACCTGATTCAGATCATCCCATAGCTAGAATAGGCTTGGAAGCAACAAGAAGAATTATTGAAAAAACCAGTCTATAATTCTGCTCTATATTCTTCGAGACTGACTAACTTATACTCAAGGCTGGGAGGTGCATATTTAATCACGAAAAAGGGAAAAAACCACTCATAATGGCATAGCCACCAGGCCTATATATTTGAAGTGGGTCGCAATAAGTGTCGGCGCTCGTCGCGGCCGTCGGGACAATCGTCACGGCGTTGTAGACGTTTTTTAACTGTCCTCTCGTCCGCTGACTTCACTTTTGAGGTACTTCGGAGCTCAGTCGTCGAATAATTGAAATCATTGCCGCCTTGCAGCTATAAAGGTTTCGACTGCGTTCGTCTGAATGCTATTGTCGGCTCCTTAAATTCATGGGATTGCACACGGATCTCGGAGGAAATAACCATCTATCTCCGGACATCGTTCCCAATCGGTCGACGGGTAGCCGGAAGCCACCGCCGACGTGAAACCTCGGTCGCGCATAATACTCCGGAAGGCCGAGTACGCGCGGGTACAAAGAGCGTGGAAACGCAATCGTACCACCTGCATACGCGGCATGCTCCGGGACCGAGCATCCTCGCCGCCAGCGAAGGAGGTAATGATCCCATTTTGGAAAAGCATAATGACCTCCAGGAGCTCGAATTCGCCGCGCGCTGCGGCGAACAGGGAGGTCAAGATGGAACACTCCGGGCACCAGTCCCATCGGATGAGGTAAGGACTGCCTTACCTCCATTGGGTACTGCCTCGGGTCCTGACGGTATCTTCGCCCCCATCAGACCCCAAAGTTGCATCGCATTATTCGTTCATAAACTCATCTGCCGGCGATGAAGTCCGGGTGAAACGTGAGTGTTGCGGGATCTGCACTGGCATAGGCCATCGCAGATATTTCTATTGTGTAATGACTTATTTATATGTGCGTAACTGCTGTATTGTATGGAGTTCGGGCCCCGGTGATCCACCGGGGTACCATTAATAGCACTTTTCAACATTCCCCTTACTATGTGAGCGCGTATATGGTGACTTAGATGCTGAGAATTCTTGCCTCAGGCGGGACGTACCGTTCTGCGCCCTTCAGCATGTGTACACGCTAAGGTGTGGAACGCTACTATTGTTGACCATGTTCGTACCACCAACGCAGAAGATAGGTACGCAGACGAGGAATCACTTCCGAACCTCATTCCGCAGGACATGGTAGTTCCGGCTCCAATTGCGGAGTATTGCAAACTTATTGCTAATACCACCACCCCTCAGGGAGATTTGGTGAAGGCTGTGGATTTGGTTTTATTAGCGTGAATGCAAATGTGTGAGGTCGAGTAATGGCACGAATGTAGATACGTATGTTTTTAGAAGAGCGAGTGGATGATCTAGAATGCGTGGTGTTGTGCAGTTGCTATGGATCAGAGTTGATATGCTAGAAGAAAGTTCAGTTTGATAAAAGAAGCGTGAGAGTGAACATTTACGTTATAAGAGGTGTATAATTTATAATTTTTAAATAAATATATGGTTATTATACAACAAATTCAAAAAGGCTAACGTGCCTGACGCTGAAATTCCAACCGTCAATATTCCAGCCGTTGCGGCTGATGGTGCACAGTTAGCACAGGACGCTATACCATCGGGAAGTTTTGGGCGGATCACACTATAAATAAGAAAAAAGCCTCGGATGGCACATCTCGTTCATCCGTCGAGCTCTCAGGCTCGACCGGTCCGACTATAGCATCCGAGAAGCTCAAAACCATAAACGATTACCAGTGTCGAAAGCTTGATTGCGGTTGGAGTTTGCACGCCTCCAACAACAGTATCGAACCAACTCCGCTTAAGCCACCGAACACGTATAATCCAACGAACAAATGGCTGAAATAGAAACACCAAAAATGGAGGACCTTACACAATATTACAAACAGATATTCTGTCCCAAAGAGCTAACGTGGATCCCCAAAACCTATAATGTCGAAAACAAAATAGACCTATCTGCACCAATAGATTTCAACAGATATCCACAGCGCACTACAAAAAAATGAAAGAATCCGCACCGAGAATTGATAATAAAAAATGGGAACATAAGGAGTATACCTCGCGCAGACTTCATGGCTCTGCTTAATATAATCTGGGGCACAACAATTCTTCCAACGGTGCATCCAAACAATAGAATCCCCCTTGTACCTAAGTCCAGAAACCTAAAAGACCCTAAGAACTGCAGACCAATCGCCATTCCCAGGAAAGTGATACGGCTGCTGAATAGGATCTTAACAGCTGTCACATAGCCAACGTGGTTTCACAAAGAACGACTGTCTTATAGCTAATAGTACAATTCTGCGATCTTCTTGAAACATTTCTACCAACAACGCATGCCACCAAACACAATCGCCAGTCTGCGCAAGCTCTATCAATGGGCAAGGCTCGTCAAGCGGACTATGCTAGGACAGAAAGAGAATGGAAAAAGAACCCTGGCAAATGTATACGTACTAAAAGGGGGCATTGCCGAAGGAACTGGCGGCAAAAGAGGCGAAAGAAATAAAATAAGACACTCAAAAAGGAAGGAAAGTGACCGCACTCGCCTGAAAAAGTTCCAATACGCGACACATCGGTAATTGTACGATAAATGCCGTCGGAAACTAATAGAAATGGCGGTCACAGGTGGTATTTCTAAAACAGCAAAGCAAATTAAGCTTCCTGAGCGAAACTCTATGGAAAACTGTGGGGAAATGATGGACCAAATACTGTTTGCGAAATATTAAAGCCCATTACAATAGCTGACCTTATGGAAAAGATGAAGAAGGTTAAAACGAACACAGTCCCCGGTGTCGATGGCATTGTGAAAACCGAAATGCGCAAAAGAGGAGCTCTGCATATATGTGGAAAATTTTACAAGCTACTCATGCTCAAAATGTACATCCCCAGACAGTCGTGCCAGAATCGGACCTAGCTATTCCCAAAGCCGGAGAAGAACGTATGCGACATTAAAAATTGGAGGTCTATAACAATAGAATCCATAATGAGTAGGCTGTACTCATCGATGTTAGATTCAAGACTTTGATGGAAAATCAAAAATCATATACGGTCAAAAAGCATTCACCCGCGAGGACGGGTGCAAACACAATATCGCAATTCTGAGCAGAGCTCTCTCAGAAATGAAAGAGAAAAGCGGTGGGATAATGACAGTCGTCGACGCCTGAAAGGCTTGTGATACCGTCCCTCACGCGGGTATAGGAGATGGGCTCAAATTAAAGGGCGTTCCGACAGCCGTCACTAAATACGTATCGATGCGTTAAAACTAAGGACGAATAGATACGGCACAAGACTAACTCTGAAAATAGTGAACAAAGAGATACCCCCGACCTGTAGACGATGCACGGGTCAGATAGAAACATTAGCGCATGTACTGGGTATATACACATACTAAGCCATCTAGAATTCGGCGGCATAATGAGATAGTAAATTTCATTGAAGAAACAGTATCCAAGAGATATTCGATGTTTAAAGAGGCAACGATAAGTATCGTCGGCGAACTCAGAGCAATACCCGTGCAGATTCTAACGAAGGTGTTCTTCCTTCTGTGGTGTGGGAAGATTGTGCAACGTTTCTCCTGTGCGAAAACTGTCTCCCACAGGGGCTGCGGTCGATCTTGGTCGACCTTGGTGATACGGGCTTAACGACCCCGTGGTACCCGAGTCAGGTGCATACCTTAAGCCTGTGGTCATGTCTCGCAGGAACGGGGGTCTGGCCTTAATCGGCTGGACCGCGAGGATGATAACATCTATAAAAAATCCCTTAATCTCCAGGGCTATGGTGCGCGGCCCTGAGGTACCACCTCGTCAACGGATGCACGGGGAGGTAGCTGGTGGGTGCATCAGCCTGCTAGCGACGCCCTCAGGGCACCTGACGTCCATCTGAGAGTAGAAGCCTTCTACCCGGGATGGGCGTCACCCAGGGAGTGACTGTATCACGACCCAACACGTGGGACTAACATGGATAAGAAATTGGTAAAACTCGTGAATATTGGGGGGGGAAATTGGTAGCGGTCGTGTCATTCAGGAGGCAGCGCGTGAGGTGATTGCGCGTAGTCTATCCGCTCCGAGCGGTCGGGGTGGCGGTGGGGCATCACGCAGTGCGAGCCCCATCAGGAGGGTGAAGCACCCGTGCGTGGTGCGAAATGATGTGGATGATGAATGTATGTCTGATGATTTGTATGGTATGCGTGCTAAAGGGGATAAGTTGCGGAAATTTATTTTTATGGAGGGCAATAGAGTGTCCAAGATTGTGAGTGAGTTCATGTTAAGCTGTGTGAGTGAGTAAGAGTGTATGATGGTGAAGTTAATAGGGAAGAATGAGTGTTTGCGAGGAAGGATTGAAGAGTACGAGAAGCGTGAGGAGAACAATATTTGTGCGGGTACGGCCAAACCTCGCGGCTGTGGCTGGGAGAAGCGTGAGTGTAGTGAAGGGTGAGTGAGCGAACGTATGCGGTTGTGGTAAAACCGAAAAGCGATAGTATGAAACTGATTAGTGAGTATGTGAAGGAGAAAGTAATCTTGGCTCGACGTCACCACGAGTAAAACGTATGGTTTTTTTGCAACTACGTTGCTAATGGCACATGTCAAGAAACTTAGGTATGCTGACTACTGGTCTACTGATTGTCTGATAGCTACAGAAAGTTTTTGCAAAATAATGCCGCGTGACCGACACACAGATATCCTTAACTTTCTATATTTTTACGATTCAAATGTAGCCAACACTCGTGATCCTCTACATAAAATACATCCAATTATTGATGAACTTCAAAGATCTTTTAGTAGATTTTTTTATTCATTTCACAATCTTTGTATAGATGAAAGCTTAATGTTATTTAAAGGTCGGTTATCAATTAATCAATTCATTCCTGCTAAACGAAACAGATTCGGCATAAAGCCTGTTGTATTATGCGACTGCTTGACAGGCTACATTTTAAAGTTTATTGTATATACAGGAAAAACCACAATTTCTAATGGACAGCCCAAGGACAATTTAGGAAAATCAGGAAGTGTCGTTATGACACTCTTATAACCATATCTTGAACAAGGCCATACCGTATTTGTCGATAATTGGTATGCAAGCCCCGCTTTATTTACAAAATTACAAAATCATAAAATAAATGCTTGCGGAACGGTAAAAAAAACCGTAAAAATATGCCCATAATTTCCGGTCATTTAAAAAGAGGCGAGATGTCATTCCGTTCGTGCAATAATTTATCAGCGTTAAAATGGCATGACAAACGAGACGTTTGGATGATAACAACTTGCCATTCGGCAGACATGGTTGATACAACTAAGATAGATTATCGTACCGGATTGACAATACAAAAATCGACCTGCGTCGTTGATTATAATACCAATATGGGCGCCGTTGACAAAATTGATATGGTTTTAAAATCGGTTGAATGTATTCGTAAAAGTTTAAAATGGTACAAAAAATACTTTCTCCACATGCGAGACATGGTTGTGTGGAATGCATATTGTTTACACCAATCAGCAACTGCGACAAAATTACCCCTTGTCAAAATTTATTTAACTCTTATAAGACAATTATTGCAAAAATATGGGTAAACAAAAATCAGATATGAGATATTTAGCTGCACGACATAGTAATAATCCTGAAAGGGTTACCGAAAGACACAAAAAAAAATCAAGTTCTAAAATATGTTGTCTGCAGTCAACACGGAAAAAGCCATGAGTCGAGGTACTATTGATCACAACGTGATGTTGGCTTATGTGTGGTTCCGTGCTTTGAACTTTATCATAACAAAGTTGATTATCAATATTGTGTTCGGCTTTAAATTCTTTAGTAATTTCGTTATATTGCATTAAAAAGTATTATATGAACATTATAATATAATATTTAAAAAATTAAATTATGATTATAAATTTTTATATTTTACAAAGTCAAATGATATTACTAAATATACTAAATATCATTGTAAAATTTAGAGAACAAGAAACGACTTCTAATTACTTCGTAGCATTCCGTACACTGCGCTCCGTTCATAGCTATCAAATCTTGTCACAAGCGCTACGTAGCGAAAGGGTTAAAGGCGGCAAGAATTATATTTTACATTTATACGTCAAAATCTGGGAAGTCACAGATAATATTAATGAGAGGTCTGAACAATACCTACAGCAAGGAAGAAATCTTAAAAGAATTAAAGGCACAAAATATTCGTGATGTTCCCTTCATAAAAATTTCCGAATTCATAACTAAGAATTCAATTGCTAAGGATATCTCACTTGCAATATTTTTAACACAAATATCACCCAAGAGTAATTTAAATAACGTTCTCAAAATAAAATACATTCACCACCAAATAATGAATTGGGAGAAGCTAAAAAACAAAGAAATTACCCAGTGTCGGAAATGTCAACACACGACACGAAACAGTTTCATGGATTACCGTTGCGTCAAATACAACAGACTCCACGAACCAGGATAGTGCAAGATTTCAAAAACAGATAAATTAGAAAAAGAAACAATATACCGTGTATATTGCAAAAAATACGGACACACAGCATCATATAGAATATGTCAAACGTTTATTATATTAAACTTAAACTGAGAATT
This sequence comes from Eufriesea mexicana, assembly GCF_001483705.2. Taxonomy (NCBI): domain Eukaryota; kingdom Metazoa; phylum Arthropoda; class Insecta; order Hymenoptera; family Apidae; genus Eufriesea; species Eufriesea mexicana. Next base: position 20,146 of record NW_016908834.1, on the reverse strand, counting down.
CAAAATAACAAGCAGAAAGTAGAAAATAAGGTTATAAGCATAGCCAAAAAAGTTAACCCCAAAATTTCATATTCATCGCTAGTTAAAAATTCAAACGTCAACGAAAATGAAAACGTAAACACTGCTGCTGGTAAACCTAACAACATGTATAACTTTTTCGTCCTCGAACAAGGTTACGGTCTTCCACCAGCCAGGTCTTTAGGGTCAGAATAATTCAATATCGGAATTTTCCTACCCATGCCTTCTGCATGATTGAAAATTTTCACTTTTATTATGAATTCTCGTGTCGCGGAACACGAGAAATCCATGAAAACCGTAATTTAACGAAATTAGGCGACGGCGTTTAAGACTTGGCTGACCCGAGAACTCCACATGGTCCGCACACGGTGGGAACTTCATAAGCGGCCTATGGGGTCACCAGCGCGCGGGTGGGCCTCGCGTAACTCACCTTCAAGGAGAGGGTTCCCTCCACCGCCGTCATATTCCTTTAAGATGACCGATATGCGGACCAAGAGAATGCCCTTGGACCAACTAGCCAATAACATTTTGCGAGTTTCCGATTTTTCCTAACCCCGATCTTAGGAAAATCGAGCACTGTTCTAAACGAAATCTCAACGGGAACAGTTCGAGCCTACCAATTGAGACCTCGCAGAGTCTAAGCGTGTAGCGTTCTAGAGTCTATCGTTCGACTCCAGCCGAGATCTTCCTTTTGCTCATGCTAATTGAAACAGTTGCATAATATTAATGTGGGGTGACGAATGGCGAAGGACTCTATCAAATAATAAACAGCAGCATCGGCTTTGACGAGGTGAAAAGCGGCAGCGATTTCACGCTGATCCGCGCGAAACAGTATGAAAAAATAGGGTCACCGGCATTATTAAGAAAAAAAAAAAAAAAAAAACTGGGGATTGGGGTCGAAAAACAATAAAACTTTAGGTGAGTTCAGTACACAAGTAGAAATAGAAAATAACAGTTACCCAATTAAAATTAATGTAGTCGCAAATTCGTAGATGCATTACGACCTAATAATCGGGATAGATTTTCTGGGCACCGTTGAAGCTCATATTAGGAGAAGCGAAGTTTTATTCAGTAAGATTCAAGACGACCGGATACAATAGTACACACCCGAAGTTTATACGATTGATCGCATAGACGACGCGGAGGAAACTGAACCATCAAACATACCAACACCAAAAGCAGCGGCAAGGAATAAGAATATCGTTAAAGTACCATCTAAAGTAACACAAGTAAATGAAACAGAAGACTGATGATTCCAATGAGCACGATAATGATTGTGTAGAAATAACTGAAAAAAGAAAGTATAAAGTAATAGAACATTTGAAGAAACAGGCAGCAATTTTCAGAAACCCTCGAAGAATCATCGCGAATCGGGGCACAGTCTCTACTTCGCACGATTTACGAGAATATGACAAATCAGAAAATATCACAAAAATTCAAGGCGAAAACCATCGTAGCTATAATCTGCACTTGAAAAAGGCACGATAAGAAGAGGCAGGCGAATTGGTAGCGGTAAGGAAGGCCATATCGCTTTAAGAAAAACTTGAAGGAACGATAGCTTCATCGACGACGAAATAGACGACATAATTATGCTTCTTGTACGACTAAACCGGTCTTGCACATAGGTGATTGTTTCGAACGATACCATACCATGCACGAATATAAAACGTATCATATATACACATACCCTAAATAAATATGTTTTCCTTGTATTTTATGAAAAAGTTTTACTGTATTTGAATAAATACCTCTCGTCCACAGCGACGCTCGCTCGTCCAAAGGCCCCGTCCGCAAAAAGTTAAGATCAATTAACCTCATACGAAATAACAGTAAAGTTTTCGAAATATTTAGAAAGTCACCGTTACTTTCATTTTGCACAAAAAATAATATTGTCTCAGAAAACCAATTCAGACTCAGACATAAACATTCAATGACCATAAATAAACTCTCCTCGGATATACACTTACTGAACAAAGAAACAACGTAATCGTTCGGCAATTTGGGTATATTTTCTATCTTCTACGATACATAAGGTTGAAACTAAAAATGGCATAATAAGATAACATTCCATACAACAGTAAACAACGAGTTTTTTCGAACATACTTGTGCAAGGACCACGCAATTAAAATGCAATCAAAGAAATAAGAAAATCTGCGTGACATAAGTCAAGAAACATACAAAGTACTCGCAATAAGTTGAGGGTAAAAGGAAAAAGAACATATTCCGAAACACTCAGTTCCCTGTCTCATATAGCTGACTCTAATTCACATTATAGTTTGTGTTAAATATGAGAGGAAGGCAACATTTAACAGACGCTGAAAAACTGAAAGCTGTTAAAATGTTTAAGAAGGGCAATTAAAAAATTGACATAGAAGTGTTCAGCGTAAATCGTTGCATTATCACCAAGAGTATAAAACGATTTGACGAGTACGGAAGTATTAAAACAGTAAGTCGCAAAGTTTATTCACGCCTATACTCTGGACGACTACACGGCCAAGGCGTTCGTATGCGGGAAACTGAAGGACAAAGCGTTCAGGTGGTATTACGCGCAGGTGGACAGCGCGGATTTAAGCCACGTAGAACTGCTCGCCCCGATCCACGAGACCAATAAAGGGACTGAACAACACCGACAACAACGAGGAAATCCTAAAAGAATTACAGAACCAAAACATTCTTGACGTTTACTTTTTAAAGGTTTTCCAATTCAAAACTAAGAATTCAATTGCGAAGAATATTTCTCTTCCAATATTTCTAACACAGATATCACCGAATAGTAATTAAAATAACGTTTTTAAAGTAAAATACATCCACCATCAAGTAATTAAATGGGAAAAGCTAAAAAAGGACGAAATCACCCGTTGCGTCAAATGCAACGAACCTCGCGAAACAGGAATGCGCAAAATGTCAAAAGCAAGTATAAATTAGAAAAATAAAGAATATACTGTGTAAATTGCAAAAAGCACAAGCACTCTGTGCTTCCCTAAACCCCCAAGCATCCCTAAATGAGCCGTGAGGTCGGTATTTCTAAAGTTTATAACGCGATCGTAAAGATAGACTATTTTAAAGTTGAGCTCTAGCCCAGCAGAAAACAAAGGCGCAGAGGGCAGGAATACCATGTCCGGCAGTGCCGAAGCTGTGAATCAAGGTACCATACACTGGCAGTGTGCCCGAGGAAGGAGCAGGGCACGAGGTGCTATGGTCACATGGCGGCGGCATGCCCAACGAAGATTGTTGCAGTGGATAAAACCTGTGCGGTTTTCCAATCGAGCGACGTCAAGTAAGTTAAGAATGTATTAATAAACGAGTACGACCTAGAAGCTTTAACAGACACCGGCAGCGACATTAGCCTTATGCCTGTGACTAAGTACGTCGAGATAGGCGCGCCTCAACTAGCGCTACTCAGTTTCGCGGGATAAGCTCCGATATCAGTAAAACTCTACGCGAGTTCGAAATCGCGGTAGACGAGAGCGGTAACCCCATTCTCATTCGCGTAGTACCCGACGGACTGATACGGTATGATGTACTGCTGGGCGTTGATTTCCTAAGGACAATGGGGACCTGGATTTTGGGAGACGCCATTCAAATCGCGAAGATCGGAGAGACTCCGAAGGCTAGCGAACCGCCGGAAATATTCTTTATAGACTTATGCGAGAACGACACGACAGATTTGACATACAAGTATTGTGCGCGTTATCGGGGCCCGCCAACTGGCGACCGCGCCGAACCTCGAGCTAATGCTGTATAACGGCTTCGCGAAAAAGATGTTATTGTACTTTCTAGCATCCCCGCTGCAGGGGAACGCGTGTGTAGGTGTTGAACACGCGGCTCGGAGAAACCCTGCCCTCACCGTTGAAGGATCATGGGACAAGTTGGACCTACCCTTGCGGGAAGCAGCTCACTTGGCCGAACCTCCAGGCCGTCTCGCGCTCTGGAGCCTCGTTACCAGCGGGGGCCACGTGGAGGCGGATCAGATTTCGCATACAGGCGACCTTTGACTTTCACACATTCTACTTTCGCACAATTCGCTATTTCGCACATTTTTGATTCCTGATGCAGGACCCGCCTTGCGCCGGCCCTGCATCAGACTACAATGTTGCTCGGATCAAGAGGTCAAAACAGTTTCAGTCTTGCATTAGGGCGTGCGTCAACGTGTTGTATGTTTTGCTAATTTATTTGTTTAAGCTTAAATATTATGCCCTTATAAATTGATAAACATGAGTCAGAAACGGAAAAACTGCAGTGTTGATACGAAGAAAAAGAAATTATGGACTCGTAAACTTCATACGATCGAGACAAAGATGGAAATAATTAAACGTTCTGAAAACGGTGAATCTTTTGCTTCAATCGGACGTTTGTACGGTGCAAACAGATCTACATGTTCAATATTTTGAAAAATAAGAGTAAAATTAAGGAATACGTTTAAAATTGTGGAAATATATCTTCAAAGATTATTTCCGAAAGACACGGCATAGTGATGGATGAAATGGAAAGATCTCTGTCATCATGGATTGACGATCAACATCAAAATAATGTCCCTCTGAGTTTTTCAATTATTCAAGCTAAGGCATGTTTGTTTGCGTGAAAATTGGAGGACTAGATTAAATGAGGATTCTAACACGGTATTTCAAGCAAGTAATGGCTGGTTTGACAAATTTAAAATGAGATATTCTTTACGTAATATTAAATTCACTGGAGAATCGGCCGATGCAGATAAAGATGCTGCGAAAGAACTTATTTCCTCATTGTCCAAAATTACTGAAGATGGAGAATATTCCTGTTGCGACCCTAGGACCGCAATGCCCCAAGTCAAGTGGAGGCCTGTTTTATGCCTCTATTGCAAGGGTCCCTTCACTTGCACATGCTCAGGGTCACCTAAACCACCGATAAGATAAACCATGACAATGGACCGATAAATTATCCTCTTAGGCGACAGGCGCCAGAACCTAAATTGTTTAAACAACCACCACCACCGAAAGACACTGAAGTGGGCATACACACCCCCAATAGCATACCAACCAATCAGAAGACAGTCGATCCCTATAAAACTACTGACAAGGCATTCACAAGGGCTTCTCTCGCAAAAACCTCCAGCACGACGCCAGCAGCATCACTCGAGACCCACCAACGACTCTGTCAGAAGGCTGTCATCTACAATGGAACTCTCTGCAGTTCAACACCAACCAGGTCTACCTCTATCAAGTTAGAGTAGGCCGCATCCCAAGCAGCATTGCCGCAGCAACGTAACGGGCCTTACCACCCACCCCGACCCTACATATATGAAACGCAATAAATAATATTGGAGACTCGTGAGCCGAAATAAAAGAGTCGACAATGAAAGATTCCTGGAAACAATTATGCCCAGAAATGGTGAGCGATTTTATAAATTTTGAAGAAACACCGGAAACTCGCACAGATGAAATAGTTTGGCGGCCGGGTGGGATCAACCTGCCCGGGCGCCGGAGTAGGCGAGCTCTTCCGCCGGTCCACGCGCGCGGCCTGGGCCGGCGGCCCTGGCGGGTTCCGCCGCGAGCGCCTTTCGAGGCAGGCTCACCGTGGCTTCGGCGCCGGCACCGGCCGCGGCCCCGGTCATTGCCGTGTAGGACGACGAGACCACGTGGTCAGGCGTCGCAGGACGACCCGGAAGCGGGCGCAGCGGCAACCGGCCGTTGCTGCGAGTGCGCCGGCGGTAAGCCGGGGCGACCCGTCACGGGGACGAACACCGCCGTCCCTCGCTCGAAAACCGCCGCGAAAATCGACGATCATAAAAAGAAGGATGACGCCAAGCCGGGCCCCACCCTGAAACGGCCACCGTCGCGGGCCGCCGTCGCGATAAGCGCTCCCGAGGGCGCGAGGCTCACGTGCGCGGAGATGATCTCGACGGCGAGATCGCAAATAAGACTCGCGGACCTCGGGATCGAGGACCTGCGCCCCCGTTGGGCCGCTTCCGGTGGTCTCCTTTTGGAGATCGCTAACCTGATGGGGGAAAGCGAGGCGCCGCACTCGCCGGCCGCATGCGGGAGGTGTTGGAGGGGACCGGCGTCCGCGTGTCGGTCCCCTGCAAGAAAGGGGAGCTGAGGCTGACGGGGTTCGACGACTCCGTCACCCGCCGCGAGGTAGCTGCGGCTCTGGCCAGGGTCGGTGAGTGCACCAAGGGGGAGGTGAGGACCGGAAAGATCCGTCCATCCCCTTCGGGGCTGGGCTCGGTTTGGGCCCAGTGTCCCCTCGCGGTAGCTCGGAGGGCTGCAAAATGCGGGTGGATCCGCGTCGGGTGGACATTCGCCCGCGTTCAGATCCGGCGTTGCGGAACATCGCGTCGGGGAGTGTCGTGCGCCGGCACCCAAGTGCCCGGTCTGTGCTGGGCTCGGTCCTCCCTCAGACCACCGGCTGGCCGGCATGGTGTGCTGCCCGCCAAAGGCGAAGTGGATGGCCCGCCCGGCGCCGCCTGGCGCCGCGTCCGCGTCTGCGCACGCGAGTGCTAAATCGGTACCCACGACCGCGAACAATCCCGTCTCCGCGACCGCGACATCGAAGGGCCCGCAGCCGGCCCACCAGGGGGAGGCTATGGACACTCCCTAGCAGGATGGCGATCGGGGTCGTATGCGGTTACCGCACGATTTCCCACGAGGCGGCGATGGTCTTGGCGGGGATCCCGCCGTTCGACCTATTAGCGGCGGGGGAAGCCTGTATATACGGACCCTTCCGCCCGGGTGACGGCGGGGCTCCGACCGGCGGGGCCGTTTCGCTGAGGTGCGAGGTTCGGCGGTCCGTCATGTCTGCCTGGCGTGCTCGGCTGAGGAATCCGAACAGCCGGCGACACCGGCCCGTCGAGGCTGTGCTCCCAGTGCTGGATGCCTGGACGCGCAGCAGCAGCCGGCACACGTTCCGGCTGACTCAGGTGCTCTCCGGACACGGTTGTTTCGGGGAGTTCCAGTGTCGGCTGGTGCGTGAAAGAACAACGCAGTGTCACCACTGCGGGGAAGGGCGGGACACGGCGCAGCACACGCTGGAGGAATGTCCAGCGTGGGCTCGCAAGCGCCGGGTCCTCTGTCGCGTTGTGGGGCGGGATCTCTCGCTCTCCGTCATCGTTCCGCAGATGGCAGAGAGCAAGAGCGCGTGGCATGCGATGGCCTCCTTCTGCGAGAACGTTATGCTACAGAAGGAGGTCGCGGAGAGAGCCCGCAAGCGTAGCGCGTGCTCCTCGCGCGTAGGGTGGCGGAGGCAGCAAGCGCGGCGTCCTTTGGCGCCGCACGCCCAGCCGGATGGGTCAACGCGTTAGCCCTCCTCTTGCGCGCGCGGCCCAGCATCTATGGCCGTGGGGACAGTCTCTCTCCCCTGTTGTAACCGGGGTCAGGGAAACCACGGGCAGGCAGGTGGGGGCCATCCTGTTCGAGATACCGTGGTTCGTGCACGCAGCGCCGCGCCATGGTCGCGTGGCGCCCGCAGGGTATGAATGCATGCGTGTGAATGGGGGATGGTCGTGACGAGCTATTCGCGACGTCCGATAGCGATCCGCGAGGGCGTCCGATAAGTTGGTTATGGGGAAATTGAGGGGTTGTGCACCCCCTGTAACCGAGCGTATGGACCCCGAGCTCCTGCGTCGGGTGATTGACACCCTCTTATCGGTGGCGGCGGATGAGAGGGTGCAACCCGTCGCAGCGCGATCGGACCGGATCGAATGATCCGACGAGCTGGGGGTCTCGCACGAGGAGTTGGGTCGTGCGGTCGCTAGGATGGGGGCGAGGAGCACCGCCCCCGGAACGGGCGACATCCCGGGCCGAGCATTCGCACTGGCTCTGGAGGCGTGGGGCGGCTTTGTGAGGCGGCTGTTCGACAGTTGCCTCAGGACCGGTCGCTTCCCGGTATGTTGGAAGAGAGCGAGGGTCGTGCTGATCCCTAAACCGGGGACGCCGCCGGAATCTCCGACGGCATACCGGCCGATATGTCTGCTGGACGGGGCGGGCAAGCTGTTCGAGCACGTTCTAGCTGCCCGTCTCCGAAAGCACTTATCGGGAGCGGGTCCCGATCACAGCGACAGCCAATTCGGGTTCCGGCAGGGTCGGTCGACGATCGACGCGAAAAAGCGCGTCCGTACCCTCTCGGAGGCTGCCGTTGACCGGGATGGGGTGGTGTTGGTGAGTGTTAATGGTGGGCACGCCCCCCGGTCCCCCGGTACATGGTGGCGGTGATCGGTGAATACTTGGCGGGGCGCATGATCGAGTATCCCGGACGATACTCGACTGTCGCGCGGGCGTCGAACTGCGGGGTTCCTCAGGCTTCGGTCTAGGGATCGATTCTGTGGGATCTCGCGTACGACGCCGTGTTGCGGATTCCCCTACCCCGCTGCCTGAGCCTTACGCGTTACGCGGACGATACGCTGGTGATTGCCGCCGGGTCGATTTGGGTAGAGGCTGCGCGCGGAGAGCGGCGTGGCCCTCGTCGCGAGCGGCATTCGTCAGCTGGGGCTGCGGATCTCCCACGAGGAGACCGAGGCCATGTGGTTTTGCCGTCGGTCCCGGGGGGCGCTGCCCCAGTCCCGGATGAATGTAGGGGATTCCGTGGTTGAGGTTCGGGACCGGATGAAATATCTTGGTCTCGTCCTCGATAGCCACTGGCGGGTTGACGAGCACCTTCTCGCGCTGGAACCACGCCTGGAGGGGCTAGTGGGAGCACTTTTTCGCCTGCTTCACAACCTGGGTGGGCCAGACTGGAGGGTGCGCCGTCTCTATACGGGAGTCGTTCGCTCGGTGGCCCTGTACGGGGCTCCGATCTGGGCGAACGATCTGATTGCTAATTCGCGCGGTCGGGCGTCTCTCCGGGGAGTCCCTAGCAGGATGGCGATCGGGGTCGTATGCGGTTACCGCACGATTTCCCACGAGGCGGCGATGGTCTTGGCGGGGATCCCGCCGTTCGACCTATTAGCGGCGGGGGAAGCCTGTATATACGGACCCTTCCGCCCGGGTGACGGCGGGGCTCCGACCGGCGGGGCCGTTTCGCTGAGGTGCGAGGTTCGGCGGTCCGTCATGTCTGCCTGGCGTGCTCGGCTGAGGAATCCGAACAGCCGGCGACACCGGCCCGTCGAGGCTGTGCTCCCAGTGCTGGATGCCTGGACGCGCAGCAGCAGCCGGCACACGTTCCGGCTGACTCAGGTGCTCTCCGGACACGGTTGTTTCGGGGAGTTCCAGTGTCGGCTGGTGCGCGAAAGAACAACGCAGTGTCACCACTGCGGGGAAGGGCGGGACACGGCGCAGCACACGCTGGAGGAATGTCCAGCGTGGGCTCGCAAGCGCCGGGTCCTCTGTCGCGTTGTGGGGCGGGATCTCTCGCTCTCCGTCATCGTTCCGCAGATGGCAGAGAGCAAGAGCGCGTGGCATGCGATGGCCTCCTTCTGCGAGAACGTTATGCTACAGAAGGAGGTCGCGGAGAGAGCCCGCAAGCGTAGCGCGTGCTCCTCGCGCGTAGGGTGGCGGAGGCAGCAAGCGCGGCGTCCTTTGGCGCCGCACGCCCAGCCGGATGGGTCAACGCGTTAGCCCTCCTCTTGCGCGCGCGGCCCAGCATCTATGGCCGTGGGGACAGTCTCTCTCCCCTGTTGTAACCGGGGTCAGGGAAACCACGGGCAGGCAGGTGGGGGCCATCCTGTTCGAGATACCGTGGTTCGTGCACGCAGCGCCGCGCCATGGTCGCGTGGCGCCCGCAGGGTATGAATGCATGCGTGTGAATGGGGGATGGTCGGAGGGATGAATGTCGCGATCCGTCACCGCGTGTGTGTTGTTTGTGAGGTCGTGGTGCGAGTTCTCCGTCGCGCCGGGAGGGAACCTTCAGGTTGCGTCACCGCGAAGCCCAGGGCGCTCCGATTATCCAATAGGATGGCCATCGTGGGGGTTTTAGTGGGTACAAATCCCACATAACCCCGCCCCCTTCCCTAGGGGGGCAGGGCATCTTTCGAAGATTTCCCCCACGTAAAACTAAAAAAAAAAAAAAAAAAAA
>NW_016908834.1:0-9915 GCF_001483705.2 Eufriesea mexicana | reverse complement strand
TGACCGGGATGGGGTGGTGTTGGTGAGTGTTAATGGTGGGCACGCCCCCCGGTCCCCCGGTACATGGTGGCGGTGATCGGTGAATACTTGGCGGGGCGCATGATCGAGTATCCCGGACGATACTCGACTGCAAGTTACATAGATCGGTAAAAGAAGACGCGTAAAGTTAAAGCTGATGTAATAAACATAGGACATGAAGAGGTTGAGTCACACGAAGATACGTCTGTGATCACTACTGATGAGAATGATGGTTTACGGATTACTGAGATTAATTACGGATGAATCGTGAAACGTGAGATGATGATGGCTCGAGCTACGATTCGATCCCGCGATCCTCCGCGATTCGTTTTCTGCGTCGCGGATGGATCGTCGCGGAATGAAATCGAAATCATCGATGAGAGAAACAAAAAGGAAAAATAAAAGTAGAAAATAAAAGAAGAAAGCAAATGTAATCGATTACGTGAGAACGGAGTAACGGGATTGACTAAACGTATTCGTCGTTCGATCGGTAAAGCAGAATTAGACTGTTACTGTACATGATATCTACGTGCGTGGATAGAGATCTAAACCGTGCACACTCGCAACAGATCATCAGCGATTGTGTTACGAAACAACACGGATTCGCCGAAGGAAAGATCTGTTTCGCTATTTACACGTGCCGTTGCGCGATATTAATGCTGTTAATTCGTTAACAGTGGACGATCGAATGCTTTGGAAGAAGGGTCTAACCTCTAAAATCGTATTTCGAGATATTCCACGTGGAAACTTTTTCTCCGAGATTATGATACGGATAAAAAGTCCGTGCAAACGATGTTGCATAAACTTTATCAGTGATATAGGATAAGGTATCGATATAGAATATAGAAAATTGCGTGAAGATGGGTATTTCGAGAAATGCCCTTCTTCCAAAGAGCTCTCGAATTTCGTATGTACAATCGACGGCATGAAAATCTGACTTCCAATTAATGGATTCCGATTAATCCACGGTACTCGAACTTTTCTATAGTACAGGAGGTTAAAAATCAATATCAAAAACGCATTTTCGGCACCGGTAATCGTTATAGATGGACCATCGAATAAAATAAGAGTGGAATGGTAAAATAGAATAGTCGCGAAACAGCGACACGACGTCATTGTTAAAACGCATAACAGATGGCGCTGCAACATTCAAGCGACACGGCGTCGCAGAGGGTTAAAGACGTGGCAACGTTTTATTCGAGTTCTCGGAGTCGTCGCGTTAGAAATTGGCCGAAAACGAAGGGCGTGACGGTTAATTTAATCGCATTCCAGACGAAAGGATTTTTCTACGATCGTAACGGCCCGACGTAGAGGGATCGGATTCGCGGAAAAATTTGCCAACGAATCGTCGAAGCGCAGCCAGTGCCATGAAGTGCGAAGCCCGAGGGGCTCGTCGCTTAATTAAGACGAGGACCAACGGCATCGCAATTATCCAACGAGTGCTCGACAGCCTGTCAGCTATTCAGGGATCCCTGTCTGATGCTTGCGTTCCTCATAAATTTTTTTCCGCGTATAAAGACAACTCTTTGGAGGATATCGCGATTCTTGTACGTTGACGAACCCTATTCTCCTCGTTCCTTTACGGACCGACAATGCCGCTTTACCGAGCCCCCTGCAAAGTTACGTCAAAGAGTTTACTTTGCGTTAACCGTGAACAACGTTCCGCTATAAAAAAAAAAAAAAAAAAGAAAGATGAAATAGTTAGCGTAATGAGTGAATTAAACTTGGACGTCAACAAAGTAGATGTTAATGAGTTGATTGAACCTTAATGGAGAACGTATATCTCAAGTACGTAAGGCAATTGCGAAAGACACAGCATGTTATAGAAATCTTTATCAAGAAAAGAAAGAAAAGGCTGGTATTCAACTAATTCTTGACAAGTTTATAAAGGAAACACCCGAAAGCACTTAACACGCCACTTTAACTTCACTATGTATACATATTGATAAATAAATACTTTAAAACACAGTTTTTGGTTACGGGAAGGTTACCGAAGTGCGTGAGATTTTTGTTTCACGCGTTCGATATGAGTTTGAGGACTGGGACGAGCTGCAGTCGCATATCTTTTTTTTTCTTTCCCTCACTCTAGTTTTGACTCTCTACAAGAACAGTCAGATATACCTCCCTTAGGAGAGAAATGAAGAGAATTAGAATATAAGGATAGTTATTTCGTTTACCCATAATCCTAATAGGTTATGGGCCCAGTTGTACATTGTTGAATAAGTGAGAAAAGTGAACACTATTTGTGAATTGTGAACCGTGAAATTGTCGTAAATTGAAAACATTGGATATAGTGAAATTTACGAACAATGGGAAACGTAGTAACGAAACGTAATATTAAAGCGTTCGATGATGAGAGGTACAGCGTGTGGAAGTTTCGCATACGTGCAGTACTAACAGAACTGCACATTATTCACGTCATAGATGAAGAAACCCCACTAAATGAAACAGAATAAAACAGAGGAGTGGCAAAAGGCAGAGCGTACAGATAAAGGCGTAATAGTGGGATATTTAGCCGATTCCCTGGTAAGTTTTGTGACGCCAGAGAAAAGTGCAAAGGAAATTCCTAGAAATCTCGATAGCTTATACGAACGTAAAAGCTCGCTACTCAACTGGCCTTGCATAAAAAACTGCTAGATTTAAAATTACAGTGCGATACAACCTTAATAAAACATTTTGCAATATTTGACGGATTAATAAACGAACTAAGAGCAGCGGGAGTCAAATTAGAAGCAATGGACATCATGTCGCACCTGCTTTTTACACTTCCATCATCGTATGATAGAGTGATAACTGTGATGGAAACATTAGCTGAAGACAATATAAGTGTCGAATTTGTTAAAATAAGATTGTTGGACTACGAAGTCAAGCTGACCGAAGGAAATCGCGATACGAGAACTAAGATACTCCATGCTGCGAAATTTAAAGACATTAAAAGAAATTATGAAATTTGGTGAAGCATAGGAATCATAAATATCACAACCATTTTAAAATAAATAATAAGTCGCCCTGCGTTACGAAGCCATTCCCGTCATTTGTCCCAAAGTGCTATCAATGCGGCAGAAAAGGACACATGAAAAAGGACTGCTACTAATTTAAGAAAACAAATGAACAATGAAATGAGAACAGAAGAACACTGCAGACTGTGCAATCTGTACGGCCACCAACTTCGAAGGAAACCACAGGTTTTGTTTTCATGGCTGGAGACTATGAATACAATACTAAAAACGGCAAGATCAAATTCTTGTTGGATTCTGGACCGTCCGACCAGCTTAATAGTACATAGGACTTAGCGAAAAACTTCAAGACATTGCAGACTCCCATAAGAATCTCGGTGGCAAAAACTAACACAATAATAATGGCAACAAAAAGAGGCATGTTTAATGTGGTCACTAATGTGGGCATCACCGGAGAACGTCAAGACGTCCTGTATTCATCAGATGTCCCGCACAATTTATTGTCTGTGTCAAAAATGCAAAACATGGGCACAACTATTCAACAATTATTCAAACTGATTATTATTCTAACGAATAGCTTTTAATTATGGCATAAACGCTTGGAACATATCAGAAAACATAAATTTCTGCAATAAAGAAATAAAGAAATGATTAACGATGTAGAATTGGTTAACAAAATAGTTGCAAATAATAACTTATGCGAAGCTTGTATAAAAGGAAAACAAGCCAGACTGCCATTTCAAAAGAACAAAAATGAGGATCACGTAAAAGGACCTTTGTTAATAGTTCACTCAGGCGTATGCGGTCCAATAACTCCTTCTACGATAGACAATAAAAATTACTTTGCAACATTTGTCAATGAGTACACTCATTATTATGTAGCGTACTTAGTGGTACATAAATGTGGGCTTTTTACAGTTTTTAAGGATTATGTTGCAAAGGCAGAAGCTCATTTTAATCTAAAATTGGTGAATTTATACTGTGATAACGGTAGAGAATATTTGACTAATAAGATGAAAGGTGTAGGAAATATAATGATCTTAAGCCAACGACGCCATCTATTGATGAGTGTTACAGCTAATAGTGTTACTTCTTTTGTTTTTGCGAGGCACTGCCCGACGCATCAAGTCAGTCGCTCTGTACCCAGTCTATCAGGAACACGTGTATATTGTAACTATAATAAAGGTACTTGATAACGAAGAAAACTGTGTAAAGTTTACTTAATCTTAACAAAAGGCTATTGTAGCGGAAGGATAAGGAGATAGGGCTAGTGGTCCAGAAGACATTCTTCGTCAAAGGTTTTTATTTTACTGCCGGTCCTTCGGCTCGAGAAGATTTGACACGCCTCAACCTATCGTCTCGTCATCGATGAGTTCAAAGTGTTTTAGAGAATGAATCGAACGTTCGCAGAAACGGCTCGTGCAATGATCACTGGTGCGAGATTAGATAAAGTTTTCTGAGGTGTAATTAATAGAACTCCAACGAGAGGCTTGAAAGAAAATAAAACACTCTTTGAATTGTGGCATGGTAAAAAGCCGCGAGTAAAGTACTTCAGAATTTTTGGTCCTACGGTATATGAACATAATAAAATCAGCAAATCAAAATTTGCCGATAAATCGTGGTCAGGAATTCTGGTAGGATATGAAACAAACGGGTATAAAGTGTGGAATGTGGAGAAGGAAAAGTATACAGTTATTAGGACAATATGAATATCGAAAGTAAACACAGTAATAAAAGATTACAATTAAAACTTAGGAGGAGTAATAGGATTAAAAAGCGACTCCATATTTCATATGGCGAAGAAAGCATGCAAGCAGATTATTTAATGTGTGCACAGTCGATAGTATGTAATACTCCTGTATCGTGTTAGGAGATTGATAGTAGAGATGACAGAGATCAATGGAAATCAGCTATCAAAGATGAAATTAATTCTCTAGTGATAAATAAAACTTGGACTTTACTACCGAGACCCAAGCACAAGAATATCGTAGGTTGTAAATGGGTGTTTACGATTAAAAGTGACGAGATTGGAAACCCATTGAAGTATAAGGCACGTTTCGTTGCAAGGGGTTTTAGCCAACAATATTTAGCAGATTATAATGAAACCTTTGCTCCAGTTGCCAGAATTTCAAGTTTTAGATTTATTATTGCTTTTGCAAATCAGTTTGATTTATTGATCCATCAAATGGATGTTAAAACAGCCTTCTTAAATGGTAGGTTAAAGGAGGAAATTTATATGGAGGTACCTGAGGGAATTAGGAGCGATAAAAATCGTTTGCAAATTAAATAAAGCCTTGTATGGATTGAAACAAGCAGCACGATGCTGGTTTGAATAATTCGACAAGACTCTTAAGGAAAAGGGTTTTGCAAATTCTCCAGTTGACCGCTGTATTTACATTTTAGACAGAAAAGATATTTCTAAAAATATTTATGTTCTTTTATATGTTGTTGCTCTGGTTATTGTCATAGCCAGTACCGAAATCATGAATAGTTTCGAACACTAATTAATGAATAGATTTTCAATGGTAGATTTGAAGGAAATTAAATTGTTTCTTGAATTAAGAATTGAAAGAAATAGAAAGAAAATAACTTTAGATCAAAGTGTATATATTAGAAAGATTTGAAAGAAATTTAATATGGATAGTTGCAATCCGATTAATACTCCTTTAGAAACTAAACTTGATTTCAAAGCTGTAAGCTCAGATGAAAAATACAATGCACACTGTCGAAGTGTTATTGGATGTTTAATACACATAATGGTATGTACGCTGCCTGATTTATGTGTCGCGGTTTATATATTAAGTAGGTATACTAATAAAGAAAATAGGGAGGTATGGAATTGTCTCAAAAGAGTTTCGAGATATTTGCAGGGTTCTATAGACATTGAATTAATATACACTAGAGGTAAATACGATAACATTTTGACAGGCTATGTTGACTCTGATTGGGGAGGTATCGATACCTCTGATAGAAAAAGTACAACCGGGTACATATTTAAATTATTTGAACAGTGTAGAATCAGTTGGAATACGAAAAAGCAATTGTCCGTGGCAGTTTCATCAATTGAAGCTGAATATATCGCTTTATCTAAAAGAGCGAAGGAGGTGGCATTGTGGCTGAAATCTTTAGCAGCCGGCATTAAAATAAATATCTCTGAACATATTACAATTTACGAAGATAGCAATGCTTGTACAAGTATTGCAAACAATTCGACAAATCATAAGAGGTCGAAACATATCGATATAAAATATCGCTTCACTAGGGAACAAGTAGAGCATAAAGTGATAACTTTAAAATATATCCCTACAGGTAAACATCTGGCGGATGCGATGATTAAACCACTTCCGGGGCAGAAGTTCATGTAGATGAGAGTCGCAATGAACATAAAATAATTTATTTTTTCTTATTTGATCAATATTATGCTAATTTTGCGCAAATGGTCTGGTCAGGTTTTTCTGGGTTTTTTTGGGTTCTCCTGATCCTCAGCAACGATTGTTGGGCCATATAGTTATTAGGACAATATGAATATCGAAAGTAAACACAGTAATAAAAGATTACAATTAAAACTTAAAAGGAGTAATAGGATTAAAAAGCGACTCCATATTTCATATAGCGAAGAAAGCATGCAAGCAGATTATTTAATGTGTGCACAGTCGATAGTATGTAATACTCCTGTATCGTGTCAGGAGATTGATAGTAGAGATGACAGAGATCAATGGAAATCAGCTATCAAAGATGAAATTGATTCCCTATTGATAAATAAAACTTGGACTTTACTACCGAGACCCAAGGAGAAGAATATCGTAGGTTGTAAATGGGTGTTTACGATTAAAATTGACGAGATTGGTAACCCATTGAAGTATAAGGCACGTTTGGTTGCAAGGGGTTTTAGCCAACAATATTTAGCAGATTATAATGAAACCTTTGCTCCAGTTGCCAGAATTTCAAGTTTTAGATTTATTATTGCTTTTGCAAATCAGTTTGATATATTGATCCATCAAATGGATGTTAAAACAGCCTTCTTAGACGGTAGGTTAAAGAACGAAATTTATATGGAGGTACCTGAGGGAATTAGGAGCGATAAAAGTCAAATTTGCAAATTAAGTAAGTCTTTTATATGTTGTTGCTCTGGTTATTGTCATAGCCAGTACCGAAATCATGAATAGTTTCGAACACTAATTAATGAATAGATTTTCAATGGTAGATTTGAAGGAAATTAAATTGTTTCTTGAATTAAGAATTGAAAGAAATAGAAAGAAAATAACTTTAGATCAAAGTGTATATATTAGAAAGATTTGAAAGAAATTTAATATGGATAGTTGCAATCCGATTAATACTCCTTTAGAAACTAAACTTGATTTCAAAGCTGTAAGCTCAGATGAAAAATACAATGCACACTGTCGAAGTGTTATTGGATGTTTAATACACATAATGGTATGTACGCTGCCTGATTTATGTGTCGCGGTTTATATATTAAGTAGGTATACTAATAAAGAAAATAGGGAGGTATGGAATTGTCTCAAAAGAGTTTCGAGATATTTGCAGGGTTCTATAGACATTGAATTAACATACACTAGAGGTAAATACGATAACATTTTGACAGGCTATGTTGACTCTGATTGGGGAGGTATCGATACCTCTGATAGAAAAAGTACAACCGGGTACATATTTAAATTATTTGAACAGTGTAGAATCAGTTGGAATACGAAAAAGCAATTGTCCGTGGCAGTTTCATCAATTGAAGCTGAATATATCGCTTTATCTAAAAGAGCGAAGGAGGTGGCATTGTGGCTGAAATCTTTAGCAGCCGGCATTAAAATAAATATCTCTGAACATATTACAATTTACGAAGATAGCAATGCTTGTACAAGTATTGCAAACAATTCGACAAATCATAAGAGGTCGAAACATATCGATATAAAATATCGCTTCACTAGGGAACAAGTAGAGCATAAAGTGATAACTTTAAAATATATCCCTACAGGTAAACATCTGGCGGATGCGATGATTAAACCACTTCCGGGGCAGAAGTTCATGTAGATGAGAGTCGCAATGAACATAAAATAATTTATTTTTTCTTATTTGATCAATATTATGCTAATTTTGCGTAAATGGTCTGGTCAGGTTTTTCTGGTTTTTTTGGGTTCTCCTGATCCTCAGCTCTCCTTGTAATTCCCCAGAATAAGGAAGGTATATGAAAATTAGTTATGTATCAGGTTGTTATGTATGTATTAAGGCTACCGATATGCATGTCTTTTTTTTGGCGTACATATATCTAAGATTTTTCTTAAGTTCTGATTTACTTTGTTAAGTATTTGAGTTACGCATGTTTTATATTGTTATTAAATTTCCCGATTAATTTTTGAGAGGACGCATTGAAAATAAAATACGTTTTAAGGTATCGAATATACAGAATTAGCCGAATAGTAAGCGATCGCTAAGACGATCAGCCGGCGATTTTTTCAGGTCTCCGAGATAAGAGGTTCCTGTTTGGGAGATGAGATGGCTGATTGAGGGGAATGGGACCTCTTTTTCGAAGAGACTAAACAGTTGCATAAAGACTTTTGCTAAGGAAGCGAAACGATCCACTATTTTTAATCCTCCACGTTGTATCTCCTATAGAAACAACTTTTTCGTGCACCAACGCCCATCAATCCATGCAGGCCATGGAGGAATCACGCCTTGAAAACCTGAAATAAAAAACGCGAAATAGAAGCCCTCTCGCTGCACCATGGACAATACGCACTCCCTGTCTGCCGCGATCGAACATATCGACGCCACAAATATGTCGACCAATGCACTTGACTCGCAACCTCCTTTCGACAGCTCTAACATGTCAGTCTTGTCTTACTGACAAGATCATCGCCAAGGTCATCGATCAAGATAATTTTCACGATGAATTTTTAATTCCTGCGAGAAAAATTATCCTCGTGACACAATCAGGGCCACCTGTAAGACTCAAACCGCCATTTTTAATTTCTCCTGACAGCATTCTCCCTCTAAAGAGAAAACGAAAATATGCAATGAATGGTCATCGATCGAGTTACTTTTTCATCCTGGATGTTTAACTTCTTCGAAGAAAATTATTAGCTTCGTGACTAAGTAAGAAGCACTCAACCCTCTTGTCCGCGCCTCTGCAACTCTCCCCGATGATCGATCAACATCTGCGAACACGTCGTGGAACAGAGGAGAGAATAAAGGCGAGACGCGACAGATTTACGGGCAAACATTACCTCCCCCCCCCCCCCCCCCCCAAAGAGAAGTAGTGAACGTGGCTCGTCGATAAATCGACATCGATCACTGTTTCGTCTCGGCGATCAAGGGAGGTTGACGTTAACAACGGAATTCAAGCCTGGATAGTGTGGCTCGTAAAACGGATTCCCCCGCCCTTTCATCTGGAACTTTACCCGTTCGACGGCCGCGAAACTTGAAACCCTGGCGTTGAATCGATTTAATTGAAATGGCCGGAGCTATTATAAGAAGTTGCGGTGCTCGGACCTACGTTCATTATACTTTCCGCGACTGGCCGGATAATTTTATCGCTTCGAGGAACTACTCGCGTCCGTAGATAAACGTACACGCGGGAATATTTATGAATG
Source organism: Eufriesea mexicana (assembly GCF_001483705.2). NCBI lineage: Eukaryota > Metazoa > Arthropoda > Insecta > Hymenoptera > Apidae > Eufriesea > Eufriesea mexicana. Next base: position 341 of record NW_016908834.1, on the reverse strand, counting down.
TGCACACCGGGGAAAGAGGCTGAGATCTCTGGGGATATTTCAACACCTAAAATCCTCATCAGGCCATTCCAAGTGTCCACTGTTTTACCAATTACCAACGTGAACGCGTCATTCGTAATTTAGCCGAACCTCGACACTCTAGAACTCCAACAGATGCACGCAAAAGAGGATAAATGCTTTGAATTATTGAAATTTTTAGACGAAAGAAGATTAAAAATATAAATTTCGAGAAGACAATTTAGAGGGCTGTGTTGGTAATTATTTTCACACTTTTCTAGGCAATAATATTCGTATTTTGATATATTTTTTACAGATTAAGTTACAATACTTAGCCACCGATA
>NW_016908833.1:0-1016 GCF_001483705.2 Eufriesea mexicana | reverse complement strand
TCGGTGGATTCGTGCCCTCTACTCTGCTCTGCTCTAATCTTCTTGGCCCCGTGGCGGACAGCAATGGTGGTCGCGGCGCGTTAGGCTGAGTTACGTTACGTTTGGTTATGTTAGGTAACTTAGTGTTGGCCTAGAACAGCTTCGGTTATTGTGCTACGCACTGCTATTCAGGACTTCTGTGCTCTTCTGTGCGCTATCACACTCTGCTTGTCTCTGTGGAGGCCAGCAGTAGTGGTCGCGGCAAGTTGGTTTTATTTATATTACGTTTGGTTGCGTTACGCTTCGTACGGTTAGTCCCAGATATCTTCGACTTTTGTGCTATACGCTGCTATGTGGTGGCTTTCTGCACCCTAGGGCGCTCAAGTACAATCTGCCTACATCTGTCTAGGCCAGCAGCAGTGGTCTCGGCACGTTAGGTTGTTTTAGGTTTCGTTTTGTTAAGCTACGTTTGGCTATGTCATAACTTGTAGCTCTGACTTTTATATTATACACTGATATTCGGTGGATTTCTGTTCCCGACATTGCTCAAATGGCTTCTGCTTGGCCCCTGGGAGGCCAGCAGTAGTAGTTGTGTGATGCTAGGGTGAGCTACGTTACCTTTGGCTATGTTACGTTACGTTAGGTTAGGAGAGGACAGCTACGACTCTTGTGCTGTACCCTGCAGTGCGGCGGATTTCTGCGATCTACTCTGCTCTAGTATATTCTGCCTGGCTCCGGTGACGCCAGCAGCGGTGCTCTCCGCACGTTATGTTGAGTTATGCTACGATCGGTTTGGTTACGTTGGGTAAGGTAATGTTGGGACATCTAGAACGTTTGTGCTATACACTGCAATGTAGTTGATATCTGCGTTCTAATGTGCTCTAGTACATTCTGCTTGGCTCTGTGGATGCCAGTAGTAACAGCCGCGGCACGTTATGTTGTGTTATGTTACGTTCGCTTTGGTTATGTCTGGTTAGGTTTGGTAAGGATAACATTGACTTTCGTGCTGTACACAGATATACGGTGTATTTCTGCGC
>NW_016908832.1:282-563 GCF_001483705.2 Eufriesea mexicana | reverse complement strand
CACAATTTTATTGACATTATCGACAAATATCGTGGTGATCTATCTTTCTTGCATAAATAAGGCGGAAACATTCTATTGGCGCGCTATATCCATTGCAATGCTACAGAATCTGGGTGAAAAACTTGACTTTATGGACATTTTTGATTGATATCGTGGTGAGCTACCTTTCCCGCCTAAATAATGAGAAAAGATACTATTGGTGTGCTATAGCCATTGCACTGATATAGAATCTGGTTGGAAAACTCATTTTTACTGACATTTTCGTCTGATATCGTGGTGAA
>NW_016908832.1:0-271 GCF_001483705.2 Eufriesea mexicana | reverse complement strand
TAACTTTCTTGCATAAATAAGGAGGAAAGATTCTATTGGCGTGCTATAGCCATGGTAATGCTATAGAATCTGGTTAGAAAATTCAATTTTATTGACATTATCGACTACTATCGTGGTGACCTAACTTCCTTGCATATATAAGGAGGAAAGATTCTACTAGCGTACTATCGTCGTTGCAATCCTATAGAATCTGGCGGGAAATTTCAGATTTACTGACATTTTCGACTACTATCGTGGTGACCTAACTTTCATGCATAAATAAGCAGGAAAG
>NW_016908830.1:0-335 GCF_001483705.2 Eufriesea mexicana | reverse complement strand
TGGAAAATTCAAATTCATTCACATTTTCTCCCAATTTCGTGGTGAGCTAAGTTTCTTGCATGATGAATGTGGCAAGGTTCTATTTGCGTGCAATACCATTTGCAGTGCTACAGAATCAGGCAGGAAAGTTTAGTTTTATTGACATTTTCGACTGATATCGTGGTGAGCTAACTTCGTTGCATAGATAAGGAGGAAAGATACCATTATCGTGCATTAGCCATCGCAATGCTATAGAATCTGCATGGAAAACTCAGTTTCATTGACATTTTCGAATGATGTCGCGGTGAGCTAACCTTCTTGCACAAATAAGGAGGAAATACACTATTGGCGTGCTA
>NW_016908829.1:0-713 GCF_001483705.2 Eufriesea mexicana | reverse complement strand
GCTTGGTGAATAGATCGCCTAACGCCTTCAATCCAATGGCAAGTACAGCCATCTACTTGCCAGAGGATAGGTCTTTTCAAAATCTATAATCAGTTATAGCATGGTGCATTGATCGCCTAACGCCTTCAATCCAATGGCAAGTACAGCCATCTACTTGCATGAGAATAGGGCTATTCAAGATCTGTAATCTGTTAAAGCATGGTGAAAAGATCGCCTACCGCCATCAATCCAATGTCAAGTACAGCCATCTGCTTGCATGAGAATAGGGCTATTCAAGATCTGTAATCTGTTAAAGCATGGTGAATAGATCGCCTACCGCCATCAATCCAATGTCAAGTACAGCCATCTACTTGCATGAGAATAGGGCTATTCAAGATCTGTAATCTGTTAAAGCATGGTGAATAGATCGCCTATCGCCTCCAATCCAATGGCAAATACAGCCATCTTCTTGTCACAGACTAGGTCTATTCGAAATCTATAAGCTGTTACAGCTTGGTGAATAGATCGCCTATCGCCTCCAATCCAATGGCAAATACAGCCATCTTCTTGTCACAGACTAGGTCTATTCGAAATCTATAAGCTGTTACAGCTTGGTGAATAGATCGCCTAACGCCTTCAATCCAATGGCAAGTGCAGACTTCTACTTGCATGAGAATGGGGCTATTCAAGATCTATAATCTGTTATAGCTTGGAGAAAACATCGCCTAACGCCT
>NW_016908828.1:0-118609 GCF_001483705.2 Eufriesea mexicana | reverse complement strand
AAGGTATCCTTGACTTCTGCGCCTTACACTGCGATGCGGTGGATATCTGCGCTCTACTGTGCTCTGGTATATTCTGATTGGTTCTGCGATTGTCAGCAATAGTGGTCTAGGCATCTTTGGCTGTGATAGGTTATGTTTGGTAATGTTATGTTTGGTTAGGTTATGCTACGGTAACTTTGACATTTGCGCCGTAAGCTGCTATTCGGTGCATTTCTGATCACTACTGTGATTTAACATGCTCTGCATTGCTCTGCCTAGGCCAGAAATGGTGGTTGCTGCGCGTTAGGTTATATCAGGTTGCTTTTTGTTTGGTTCGGTTTGTTTGGGTTTGGTTCGAGTATCTTTGACCACTGTTCTGTACAGTGCAGTGCAGCGGACATCTGCGCTCTGCTGCGTTCTAATATGTTCTGCATGGCTCTGGAGTTGACAGCAATAGAGGTGTCGGCACAATATGCAGAGATGTGGTATGTTAGGCTATGTTATGTTAGCTTTGGTTAGGTTTGTACATTTTCGACTTTTCCAATATACGCTGAGATTCTATGGATTTCTGCGATCTTCTCTGGTATAATAAGTTCAGCTTGACTCTGCAGAGGTCTGCAATACTAGTCGCGGCACGTTAGTTTGAGTTAGATTACGATGGGTCCGGCTAGGTTAGGCTATTCGGGGGAGGATATCTGCGACTTATGCGTTATACACTCCTGTTCGGTTGATTTCTGCGGTCTACTGCGCTCTAATATGCTCTGCTTGGCTCTGTGGGGACTAGCAATTGTGGTCTCGGCCCGTTAGATTTATTTATTCTACGTCTGGTTTGGTTAAGATAGTTTGGCTTGGGTTTGCAAATCTTTATCTTTCGTGGTATACGTTGGTGGTCTGTGTATTTCTGTTTTCTAATGTCCAGTAGTATGTTCTGCTTGGCTCTGGTGGCACCAGTAACAGTGATCTCGGCGCATCAGGATGAGATACGATACGTTTGGCTATGCATAATTTACATTGTCTAGGTTTGGGTATCGTCGAGTTATCTGTTACACACTGCAATTCTACGGATTTCTCCACTCTAATCTGCTCTAGTATGTTTTGCTTGGCCGTGGGGAGACCAGCAATAGATGTCTCGGCACGTCATATTGAGTTAGGCTATGATTGGTCAGGGAAGTTTATGTCAGCTTATGACAGGAGAACATAGACTCTCTTGCAGTACACTGCGATGCGGCCGATTCCTACGCTCTACTGATCTCTAGTATAATTTGCTGGGCTCTCGTCTGGCCAGCAGCGGATATCTCGGTGCTTTTGCTGAGATGTGTTACGTTCGGCTACTCTACATTTGGTTACGATAGGATAGAATGGCTTTGACATTTGTGATATGCACTGCTGTTCGGTGGGCTTCTACGCTCTACTGTGCCCTAATATTTTCTGCTCGGCTCTGGGGAGGCCAGAAATGGTGATTCCGGCACGTCAGGTTTAGTCATGTTACTTTTGTTATGGTCAGGGCACGTTATGTTCGCCCAGGATAGCTTTGGCTTCTGTACTACAGACTGCATTGCGGTGAATTACTGCAATCTACTGTGCTCTGGTATATTCTGCTTTGCTCCGGGGAGGCAAGCAATAGTGGCTTCGGCATATCAGTTTGAGGTATGCTACGTTTGGTTAGATTACGTTAGTTTTGGTTACGCATGGATAGCTTTTACTTTCGTGGTATACAATGTTATACGGTGAATTTCTGGGCCACACTGTCATCTAGTACGCTATGCTTTGCTCTGGGGAGGCCAGTAATGGTGGTCTCGGCACGATAGGTTGAGTTAGGTTGCGTTCGACTCGGATACGTTTGTTTGGGTCATGCCTGGATAGCCTTGACATTCTTGGTATAGACTGCTATTCGCTGGATTTCTGTGCTCTACTGTGTTCTCATGCGTTCAGCTTGTCTATGTTAAAGACAGCAATCGCGGCCTCGGCACGTCACGTTGTACTAGGCTAAGATTGTTTGGGTTAGGTTAGTTGAGTTTGAGGTAGCATTCCTTTGACTTTAGTGCTTTATACTGCAACGCCGCTGATATCTGTGCTCTACTGTGATCTAGTCAACACTACTTGGCTTTGGGGAGTTCAGCAGTAGTGTTGTAGGTCGGTTAAGTGGATTCAGGTAACGTTCGGTATTGTCACGTTTGGAATGTTTAGGCAAGGACTGCTTTGAGTCTTGGGCTATACACTGCTATTCGCCGGATTTATGCGCTCTACTGTGATATAATATGCACTGCCGTCTTCTGAGGAGGCCAGCAATACTGGGCGCGGCACGTTAGGTAGAGATATGTTTCGTTTGGTTAGGTTAGGTTACGATAGGTTTGATCTGGATATCTTCGAATTTTGCGCTATTCACTGCAATGCGGTCGATTTCTACGATCTACTGTGATGTAGCATATTCTGCCTGACTCTGCGGAGGCCAGCAATAGTCGTCTCGGCACGGCAGGCTGAGATAGGTAATGCTTGGTTAGTTTAGGACAGGATAGGTCTGACTTTTGTCCTATACGCTCCTACTCGGAGGATTTATGCGCTCTACTGTACTCTAATATGTTCCGCTTGTCTATAGGGAGGCCAGCAAATGTCGTCGCGGCTCGTTACGTTGAGTTAGGTTACGGTTAGTTACGTTAAGATTGGTTGGGTTAGGAGGGGCTGGCTTTGACGTTTGCGCTATACGCTGCCATATGGTGGCTCCCTTGGCTCTACTGCGACCGAGTATACTCTGCTTGGCTCTTGGGATTCCAGCAATATTGGTCTCGGCACGTTAGATTCAGTTAGGATACGGATGGTTGCATTGCGTTTGGATATGTTAGGATAGGAAAGCTTTGTCTTTTGCGTCATGCACTGCTGTTCGGCGGATTCCTACGCTCTGCATTGCCCTACCATAATCTGCTCGACTCTGGGTATGCCGGCAATAGGCGTCCCTGCACGTCAAGTTGAGTTATGCTACGTTTGGTTATGTCACGTATTGTTAGGGTAGCATTGGATAGCTTTGACATTTGTGCTGTACACTGCTACATGGGGGATTTCTGCACTCTGCTATGCTCTGGTATATTCTGGTTGTCTGTGTGGTGGTCAGCAATGATGGTCGCTGCACGTTAGGTTCACATTCGTTACGTTCTGTTATGTTACGACTGGTAAGGTTAGGATGGGATATCTTCGACTTTTGTGCCGTACACTGAAATGCGATGGATTCCTGCGCTCTACTGTGCCCTAGTATACTCTGGTCGGCTCAGGGGGGCCAGGAGCTGTGGTCGCGCCACGTTAAGTTGAGTTATGCTACGTTCGGCTATGTACGGTTAGGTCAGGTTAGGATAAGGTGTCTTCGACAATTGTGCTACACACTGCTATTCGGTGGATTTCTGCGCCCTACATTACTCTACTACATTCTACTCGACCCTGGGGATGCGAGCAATAGTGGTTGTGGCACGTCAGATTGAGTTATGTTACGATAGGTTTGGCCAGGGTAGGCTATATTCGGTTAGGTTGGCTTTGACTTTCGCGCTGTACACTGTTATTCAAGTGGATTTCTGTGGTCTACAGTGCTCTACTACATTCCGTTTGGCTCTGGGGAGACCAGGAGCAGTGGTCGCGGCACGTCATTTTGAGTTATACTGTGTTCGGTTAGGTTAGGTTAGGTCAGGTTAGGATGGCATATATGCGGCCTGAGTGCTATTCACTGCAATGCGGTGGTTTCTACGCCGTACTGAGCTCTAGTACATTCTGCTTTTTTCTGTGGAGGCCAGCAATAGCGGTCTCGTCGTGTTCGGCTGAGCTTGGCTACGTTTGTGTGTGTTACGTTGGGCTGGGTTAGGACAGGACACTTTGGCTTTTGTGCTATTCAGTGCTGTTCTGTGGATTTCTGCGCTCTAATGTGCTCTAATACGCTCTAATTCGCTCTGCGAGGCAAGAAATATTCGTCTCTTCACGCCATTCTTAGTTGCACTACGTTTAGTGTGTTAGGTGTGGACAGGATAGGTTAGGTTTTGTCCGACTTTTGTGCTATACACTGCAATGCTGTGGATTTCTCTGCTCTGCTGTGTTCTTGTATATTCTGCATGGGTCTGTGGAAGCCAGCAATAGTGGCATCGGCACGTTAGTTTGGGATATGCTACGTTTGTGTATATTACGCCTGGTAAGGCTAGGATAGGGTAGTCCAGACTTTTGTACTGTACACTGCCTTCCGCGGAATTCTGCGCTCCCCTGTGCTCTTGTATTTTCTGCTTGGCTCTGTGGAAGCCAGCAGTAGTGGGCTCCGCACGTTAGGTTGAGTTCGGCTACGTTCGCTTATGTTACGTTTGGTTAGGTTAGGAGAGAATGGCTTAGGCTTTTGTGGCATTCGCCGCTATTTGGTGGATTCCTGCGCTCTGCTGCTATCTAGTATGTCCTGCTTGGCACTGCAGTGGTCATTAATGGAGGTCCCGGCGCATTAGTTTGAGCTATGTTACGTTCGTTTGGGGTAGGTTAGGTAGTCATAGTGCTTCCTCGACTTCTGTGCTGTACACTGCTATTCTGTGTATTCCTGCGCTCTACATTGCTCCACTGTACTCTGCGCGACTCTGGGTAGGAGAGAAACAGAGGTCGTGGTACTTTAGTTTGAGTTAGGTTACGTTTGGTTAGGTCAGGTTCTGTTATGTTTGGTTAGGGTAGCTTTGACTTTCGTGCTACGCACTGTTATTTGGTGTACCCTGTGATCTAAGGCGCTCTACTTCACTCTGCCTTTCTCCGGGGAGGCCAGGAGCAGTGGTCGCGGCACGTCATGCTGGGTTATGGTACGTTCGGTTAGTTTATGTTTTGTCAAGTTATGTTGGAGTATCTATGGCCTTTGTGCTATTCATTGCATTGGGGTGGATGTCTGCGTTCTACTGTGCTTTAGTGCATTCTGCTGTGCTGTGTGGAGGCCAGCACTAGTGGTCTGTCCTGGCTAGGTTTAGTTAGGCTACGTTTGGATGTGCCCGTTAGGCTTGGTTAGGACATGCTACATTGACATCTGTGCTATTCACTGCTATTCCATGGACTTCTGCGATTTAAATTGCTCGAACATGCTCTGCCTGGTTGTGCGGAGGCCAGTAATAATGGTCTCGTCACGTTATGTTGAGTTACGCTACGTTTGGGTACGTTAGGTGTGGCCAGTTTATCCCAGGGTATGTTTATCTTTTGCACTGTACGGCCCAATGCGTTGGATTTCTGCGCTCTACTGTGCTCTAGCACATTCTGCTTGTCCCTGTGATGGCCAGCAATTGTGGTCTCGTCATGCTAGGTTGCGCTATGTTACCCATGTATGTGTCACGTTTGGTGAGATTATCACGGGATAGCTCCGGCTTATGTGCTATACACAGCTATCCGAGGGTTTCTGCGCTCTACTGTGCGCTAGTATATTCTGCTTGCCTCTGCAGATGAAACCTGTAGTGCTCTGGCCATGACAGTTTGTGTTAGACAACGATGGGTTTGTTACGTTTGGCTAGGCTATGACGTCCTACTTTGACATTCGTGCTTTTCACTGCTTTTCGGTGGTTTCCTGTGATCTACACTGTTCTACTATGTCCAGCGTGTCTCCGCGGATGCCAGCAGCAGTGGTCGCGGCACGTCATGTTTAGTTACGCTTCGATTTGATAGGTTAGGTAAGGCTATGTTAGGTCAGAGTATGCTTGACCTTTGTGCTATGCACTGCAATGTGGTAGATTTCTGCTCCCTGCTGTGCTATAGTTTATTCTGCTTGGACCTGGGGAGGCCAGCAATCGTGGTCTCGGCAAGTTAGGATGAGATATTCTACGTTTGGATGTGTTACGATTGGTGAGGTTAGCATATGACAGCTTAGGCTTTTGGGCTATACACAGCCATCCGCGGAATTCTGCGCTCTACTGTGCTCTAATGCGCTCTGCTTGAATCAGTGGTGGTCAGTAATAGTGGTCTCGGCACGTTATGTTGCGTTATGTTACGTATCGTTGCGTTAGGTTAGGAAGGTTTGGTTAGGATTTCATTGTCTTTTGTGCTATACACTGCCGTCCGGTGCTTTTCCGCGTTCTACATTGCCCTACTATGCTCCGCTTGTCTAGGTGAGGCGTGCATTCGTTTTCGTGTCACATTAGTTTGAGTTATGTTACGTTTCGTATGATTACGCTAGGCTATTTTCGGTTAGAATAGCTTTGTCTTTCGTATTATACGCTATTACTTGTTCGAATCCAGTGATCTACTGTGGTCTAATATATTGTGCTTGGCTCTGGGTACGCCTGCAGCTGTGGTCGCGGCACATTATGTTAGGTCATGCTACGTTCCGTTAGGTTAGGTGAGATCAGGTTAGGTTAGGATATCTTCGACATTTGTGCCGTACACTGCTCTCCGCAAATTTCTGCGCGCTACTGTGTTTCAATATTTTCTGCATGGGTCCGGGGATGCCAGCAATGGCCGTCTCGGAACGTTAGGTTGGGTTACGTAACGTTTCGTTAGGCTACGTTTGGAAGGATCGAGTATAGTATATTTGGTTTTTGTGCTACACTCTGCAATTTGGTGGATTCCTGTGCTCTACATTTCTCTACTATACTCCGCTCAACTTTGGGGTGGCGAGCAATAGTGGCAGTGGCACGTTAGGTTGAGTTATGTTATGATTGTGTAGGTCATGTTAGGCTATGTTTGGTTAGGATTTCTTTGACTCCTGTGCTATACACCGCAATTCGGTGCATTTCGGCGCCCTACATTGCTGTATTGTACTCCTCACTAATCTGGGGAAGCGAGCAGTGGTGGTCGTGTCACGATAGTTTGAGTCCGGTTACGTTTGGTTTGGTTAAGTAAGGTTAAGTTTGGATGTAATAGCAACGACTTTCGTACTCTACACAACCGTGTGGTGGATTCCTGTGACCTACTGTTGCCTAATATATTCTACTTGGTTTAGTGAGACCAGCAGCAGTGGTCGCTGCACCTTATGTTGAGGTATGCTGCATTCCGTTGGGTTCGCTTAGGTCAGGTTATGTTGGAATATGTTCGAGTTTTGTGCTGTTCACAGCATTGCGGTGGATTTCTACACTCCACATTGCTCTGCTCTACTCTGCTCGGCTCTGGCGAGGCGAGCAATGTCGTTCGTGGCTCGTAGGGGTTGGTTAGGTTACCCTTGAATAGGTTAGGTTATGCTGAGTTTGGCCACGACAGCCTTGGTTTTCGTGCCATACACTTCTTCTGTTGGATTCCTGTGACCTACTGTGCTCTACAATATTCTGCTTGGCTCAGGGGAGACCAAAGCAGTGGACGTGGCACGTTATGATGAGTTACGATACGATGGTTTGTGTTAGGCTAAGTCTGGTCAGGTTAGGTTATCTTCGACTTCTATGCCTTACACGGCTATGTGGTATATTTCTGCGCACTACTGAGCTACAGTACACTCTGCTTGTCTCAGCGGATGTCAGCAATAGTGGCTTCATCGTGCTAGGTTGAGTGAGGATTCGATATATTACGCTTGGCTAGGTTAGGATAGGCTTCTATGTCTTTTGTGCTTTACGCTACTATTCCGCGGGGTTCTACGATCCACTCTTCCCTGCTACTTTCGGATTGGCTCTGGGCAGACCAGGAGCAGCTATCGCGGCACGTCATGTTGTGTAATGCTACGTTTTGTTAGGCCATGAAAGACAAGGATGCTGCAGGATGTGTTTGACTTTTGTGCTATACTCTGCAATGTGGCGGATTTCTGCGCTCCGCTGTGCTGTAGTATATTCAGCTTGGCCCTGGGAGGAGAGCAATTGCGGTGTCGGCACGTTAGTTTGTGTTAGGCTACGTTTGGTTTGGTTACGTTTGGAGAAGTTAGGATAGGATAGTCGAGGCTTTTGTGCTAAACACTGCTCTCCGCGGAAGTCTGAGCACTACTGCATTCTAACATTTTCTGCCTGGCTGTGGCGCGGCCAGCAATAATGGTCGCGACGCCTTACGTTCAGTTAGGCTACGTTCATGTATGACAAATTAGGATGTGTTAGGACAGAATAGCTCAGGATTTTGTTCCATTTACTGCTATTCGGCGGATGTCTGCGCCCTACTGCGCTGTATGTTCGGCTTGGCTCACGGGTGGCCAGTAATAGTGGTCTCGGCACGTTAGGATTTGTTAGGTTACGTTCCGTTTGATTAGGAAAGGAAGGTTTGGATGGTGTTTCTATGACTTTAGTGCTATACACTGCTACCCGGAGGATCTCCGCGCTCAATATTGCTCTGCTGTACTGCGCTCGACCCTGGGGGGCGAGCAATAGCGGTCGTGGCAGGTTCGTTCTGTTACGATACGTTTGGTTAGGATAGGTTAGGCTGAGTTTGGTTGGGTTAGCTTTGACTTTCGTGCTATACACTGTTGTTCGGTGGACTCCTGTGACCAACTGCGCGTTACTACACTCAGCTTGGCTCTAGGGATGCCAGGGGCAGTGGTCGCGGCACGTTACTATGAGATAGGCTGCGTCAGATTATGTTACGATTTGCAAGGTAACGAACGGATGGCTTTAACTTTTGTGCTATACACCGCTGTTCGGGAAATTTCTGCGCTCTAGATTGCTCTACTATACTTAGTTCTAACGCAGGAAGGCCGGTAATAGTTATCTTGGCGCGGCAGGCTGTGTTAGTCCACATTTGGTACGGGTACGTTAGTCTGGGTTAGGTTAGGACAGCTCTGACTTTCGTTGTATAAACTACTGTTCGTAGGATTTCAGCGCTCTACTTTGCTCTAGTATGCCCTTCCAGTCTCTGTAGAGGGCAGCAATAGCGGTCTAGGCGCGATATGTTGGGTTACGTTACGTTTGGATAGATTAGGTTTGGAATGAGCTCGGACAGGTTACCTTAGTCTTTCGTGCTGTAAACTGCCATTCGGTGGTTTCCTGCGCTCTACATTGCTCTATTGTACTCGGCTCGACCCTGGGGAGGCGACTAATAGGGTTCACGTTAGGTATGGTTGGGTTTCGCATGGAAAGGCCAGGTTTGGTTAGGTTTGGTTGGAGTAGCTCTGACTTTCGTGCTATACACTGTGATTAGGTGGTTCTCTGCGACATAGTGTGCTCTACTATATTCTGCTCGGCTCAGCGAAGGCCGAAAGCTGTGTTCGCGGCACGTTACGTTGTGCTTTGCTACGTTTGACTGGGCTATGTTTACTCGGTTTCGGTTATGATAGCAATGACTTTTGCGCTATACACTGCGATTCTATGCATTTTTGCGCTCTAATCTGCGCTAATAAGTTCTGCTCGACTCTGGCTAGGCCAGCAATAGTGGTCACGGTACGTTGGGTTCAGTTATGTTACGCTTGGTTATGCTAAGTCTGTATACATTAGGTTAGGCTACTTCGACGTTTGTCCTTTATACTGGTGTTCGGTGGGTTTCTGTGATCCTCTGTGCTTCAATGCCTTTTGCTTTGCTCAGGCCAGGCCACGAGCAGTGTTCGCGACACGATACGTTGAGCTATGCTACGTTTTGCAAGGTTAGGTTAGGGTAGGTTAGGTTGTGTTAGCCATGGCTTTTGTGCTATTCATTGAATACGATGGATTTCTGCGCTCTAGTGTGCTCTAGTTTATTCTGCTCGGCTCTGGGGATTCAAGCAATAGCAGCCGCGGTACGTTAGGCTGAGTTATGTTACCTCTGGTTATGTTGAGATTGGATATATTAGGACACGAAAGCTTTGACTTTTGTGCCATACACTGCTATTTCGTCGGCTTCTGCGATCTAATGTGCTCTATTATATTCTGCTTGGCTCTGGGGATTCCAGCAATGGTGGTATCGGCACCACAGTTTGAGCTATGCTACATTCGGTTATGTTACGTTCGGTGAGGTTAGGATATGAGAGTTTAGGCTCTTGTGTTATATCCTGCTTTCCGCCGAACTATGCGATCTGGTGTGTCCGAATATTTTCTGCTTGGCTCTGGGGAGGACAGCAACAGTGGCCTCGTCACGATGGGCTGTGTGAGGTTGCGCTTGGTCAGGAAACGTTTTGTCAAGTTTGGTTAGGATATCTCCCACTATTGTGCTGTACACTGCAGTGCGGCGGATTGCTGCGATCGACTGTGCTCTGCTATACCCTGCTTGGCTTTGGGGAAGCCAGCAGTATTATTCTCGGCACGTTAGTCTCAGTCACTTTGCGCTCCATTATGTTACGTTTTGTTAGGTTAGTAGAGGGTAGCTTTGACTTCTGTGCTATACATTGAAATTTGGTGGCTTTCTGCGACCATCATTGCACTACTGTACTCTGCTCGACTGTGGGGAGACCAGCAATAGCGGCCATGACACGGTAGGTTGGGCTAGGTTACGTTTGGTTAGGTCAGATTTGGCTTCGCTTGGTTAGGATGGCATTGACTTTTGCGCTATGCACGCATATTCGTTGGATTTCAGCGTTGTACTGTGCTCTAGTGTATTATGCTTGGCTCTGGGGAGCCCAGCAATTGTGGTCTCGGCACGTTAGCTTAAGTTAGGCTTCGTTAGGTTATATTACGTTTGAATGGGTTAGAATAGGATAGCTTCGACTTTCGTGCCATACACTGATATTCGGTGGATATATAGGCTCTACGTTGCTCTACGATACTCGGCTCGACCCAGAGGATGCCAGGGATGGCGGTCTCGTCCCGTTAGGTTGAGTTATGCTACGCTGGGTTACGCTACGTTCTTTTGGGTTAGGATCTGTATAGATTTGACTTTCGTGTTATACACCTTTAGTCGTTACATCTCTACGCTCTACTATGATCTAGTACGTTCCGCTTGGCTCGGTGGAAGCCTGCAATCGTGTTCTCCGCCAGCTATGTTGAAATAGGGTACGATTGGTTAGGTTACGTTATCTTTGGTAAGGATTTGCGGCTTCGACTTTTCTGCTATACACTGCGTTTCTATCTATCTCTGCGCACTACACTCCTCAGCTGTGCTCTGCTTGACTCTGTGGAGACCTAACCGGCACGTTAGGTGGAGTTAAATTCCGTTTGGCTAGTTTAGGTATGATTGGGTTTGGTCAGGACAGCTTTAACGTATATGCTCGACGCTGATATTCTAAGGGACTCTATGCTCTACTGTGCTCTATCATATTCTGCTTGCCTCTGGGGAAGTGAGCAATAGTGATAGCGGCACTGTTTCAGTTATTCTACGCTTGGTTAGGCTGTTCTATGCCAGGTTAGGTCTTGGTATATTCGGCTTTTGTGCTCTACTTTGCTATTTGGTGGCGTTCTGCGCTCTAATGTGCTCTAACATTCTCTGCACGACACTCTGGAGGCCACTAATAGTGTTCATGGCACGATAGGTATTGTAAGGCAACGTTTGGTAATGTTACGATCGGTTAGGGTAGAATACGGTAGCTTTGACTTTTGTGCTATACACCGCTATTCGGTGGATTTCTGCGCTCTGCTGTGCTATAGTATATTCTGCTTGGGAACGGGGATGCCAGAGGTACCGGTCTCGGCACGTTAGTCTGAGATATGTAACATTTGATTATGTTACGTTTGGCTATGTTAGGACAGGGTAGCTTTGTGTCTTGAGCTATACACTGGAATTCGGCGGATTACTGGTCTCTACATTTGGAAGGCCAGCAGCAGTGTTCGACGCACGTAAGGCCTAGTTAAGTTACGTTTGGCAAGGTTAGGTTACGTTGTGTTACGTAAGGGTAGCTTTGAGTTTTATTCTACACACTGCTACCCTATGGACTTCTGCGCTCTTCTGTGCTCTATCACAATCTGCTTGTCTCTGTGGACGCCAGGAATAGGGTCTCGACACGTTAGGTTGGGTTAGGCTTGGATAGGCTTTGCTAGGAGAGCTTCGACTTTTGAGCTGTACGCCGCTATTCGGTTGATTCCTGCGCCCTTTATTGCTCTAATATGCTCTGCTTGTCTTTGGCGAGGAAAGAAATACTAGTCTCGGTACCTTGCGTTGAGTTATGCTACGTTCGTTTGGGTTGGGTTAGGACAGGTTGTGCTAGGGTAACTACCACTCTTGTGCTGTACACCGTAGTGCGGTAAATTAATGCGCTTGTTGCGCTCTCGTGTATTCTGCTTCACCCTGGGGAGGCAAGCGACAGTTCCCTCGGCACGTTAGGTTAAGCTAGGTTGCGCTTCGTTATATTACGTTTGGATAGGCAAGGGGACGCTTGATTTGAACTTTGTGCTGTACATTGGTATTCGATGGATTTCTTCACCCAACGTTGCTATACTATGCTCTGCTCGACACTGGGGAGGCCAGTAATGGTGGCCTCGGGCGGTTATGTTGAATTTGTCTACGTTTGGCTAAGTTACGCTAGTTTGGGTTAGGCTTGGATAGATATGGCTTTCGGAGTACACACTGACATTCGGTGGATTTCTACGCTCTACTGTGCTCTACTACATTCTGCTTGCCACTGAGGAGACCAGCAATAGTGGTTGCGGGACGTTGTGTTGTGTTAGCGAATGTTTTACTGCGCACAGGTCCATAGGTTAACAGCGTAAAGCACAAAAGTCAAAGCTACCCTATCCTACCCTAACCACACGTAACATAATCGAACGTAACCGAACTAAAACTAACGTTCCTAGGACACTACTGCTGGCCTCCCCAGAGACAAGCAGGATATACTAGGGAACCGTAGAGCGCAGAAACCCGCCGCATTGAAGTGTATAGCAAGGGAGTCAAAGACATCCAGTCACTAGATGAACGAACTTAAACCAACCAAACGTAGCGAAGCACAACATAACGTGGTGCGACCATAATTCCTGGCTTCCCCACATCCAAGCAGGACATACTAGAGCGCAGTAGGGCGCGGACATCCACCGAACATCAGAGTATAGCATAAAAGTCAAAGCAACCCTGCCCTAACATTGTCAAACTTAACGTAACCGAACGAAACAGAACTAAAGTCAACATGCCGATGACACAACGGCTGGCCCCCCAGCGCCAAGCAGAACATACTGAAGCACAAGATAGCGCAGAAATGCACCGAATAGCTGTGTGTAGCACAAAGCCCAAACCTATCGTATCCTGACATAACCAATCGCAACATAACCGAACGTAACCTAACTCCATCTAACGTGCCGTGAACAGTATTGCGGACATCCAAACATCCGAGTGTAACATATTAGAGAGGAATGGAGCACAGAAATCCGTGGAATAGCAGTGTAAAGCAGAAAAGTCGAAGCTATCCTAACCAAACCAAACCTAACCCAGCCAAGCCAAATGTAATCTAACCAAACCTATCGTGACGAAGCCGCCAATGCTGCGCTCACCACAGCCAAGAAGAACATATTACGTATGAACGAGCGTAGAGCGCAGACGTCCATATAATTTCAATGAACAGCAGGAAAGTTAACGGTATCCTAACCTAACCCAGAAAAACCTAACGTGACCGAACGCAACCTAACACAACCTAACCCAGCGAGAACAACATCGCTGGCCTCCGCGTAGCCAAGCGGTATATAGCAGAGCACAGTGGAGCGAAGGAATTCACGGAAGAGCAGTTTATGTCAGAAAAGGCAAACAAATCCTGACCAAACCTAACCTTACCTAACCTAACCGAATGTAGCCTAACTCAACCTAACGTGCCGATACCACCATTGCTGGCCTCTCCAGAGCAAAGAAGGTCACATTAGAGCACAGTAGAGCAGAGAAATCCGCCGAATATCGGTGCATAGCACAAAAGTCATAGCAACCGAATCCTTAACTAACCAACCGTAGCATTACAAGACGTAACCGAGCACAACCTAACGTGCCGCCAACGATATTGCTGGCCTCAACAGTGCGAAGCAGAGAATATCAGGCGAGAGTAGAACGCAGAAGTAAATAGAATAGCAGTGTACAGCAGAAATTCGGGGTTACCCAAACCTAGCCGAAACTAACATAGCCCAAACTTATATATCCGTACCCAACATAACGTGCCGCGACCACGATTCCTGGACTTCCCAATGCGAAGCAGATTAGAGTAGAGCGCAACAGGGGGCAGGGAATCGCCGGATATATGTGTATAGCCCGAAGGTCAAAGATAACCTAACCAAACTTAGCCTAACCTTACCTAACGGAATGTAAGATAACACAGCCTAACGTGCCACGATCGTTATTGCTTCCCTCCCGAGATTCGAGCAGAGTATAGTAGAGCAATATAGAGAGCAGAAATACACCAAAGAGCAGTGTACAGCGCGAAAGTCAAAGCTGCCCTCTCCAAACCAATCCAATCCTAACATGGCCAAACGTAACATATCTCAAACTAACGTGACCCGATCACCAATGCTGGCGTCCACAGAGCCAAGCACAACATAAAGAGGGGAGTAGAGCGTGGAAATCCGTAGAATCACAGTGAATAGCAGGGAAGACGATGCTATCCAAACCTAGCCAAAGTTGGCGTAACCTAAGCAAACGTAACATATCACATCCTGATGCGCCGGCACCGCTATTACTGGCGCCCACAGAGCCAAGCAGGGCATACTGGAGCACAGCATGGCGCTGAAATCCACGGAAAATCTGTTTATACAGCGAAGGTCGAAGGCATCCAAACTTAAGCCAAACTAACGTACCCTAACCAAACGTTGCGAAACTCTACCTGACGAACCGAGAAAACTATTACCGGCCTCCAGAGAGACGAACTGAGTATAGGGGAGCAATGTTGAGCCTAGAAATCCACCGAACAGTGGTGTACAGCATAAACGTCAAAGCTGCCCTGTCCTAGCCAAACCAATTTTGGTATTACAAACGTAGCCTAGCAAAACCCATTGTACCACGACCACTATTGTCGGCCGCCACAGATTCTAGCAGAGTATAGTAGAATACAGTGGTGCGCAGAAAGCCGCCAAATAGCAATGTATACCACAAAAGTGGAAGATGTCGTAACCGAACCATATCTTACCTAACCTAACCAAACATAGAATAACTAAAACTAACGGGACGAGACCACGACTGCTGGCAACTCCACAGCGAAGCAGAACATATTGGAGCGCAGCAGGGAGCAGATATTCACCGAGTATCTCTGTATGGCCCAAAAGACAAGGCCATCCCAACCAAACATAACCAAGCGTAGCCCAACCCAACCAAGCGTTACCTAACACAACCTGTCGTGCCACGGACGCCATTTGTGGCCTCCCCAGATTCCAATAGAGTACAGCAGATCAACGACGGAGGAAGAAACCCACCGAATAGCTGTGTATAGAAACAAAGTCAAAGATTTCCTATCCCAACGTATCCAAACGTAACATATCCCAACCCGAAGTACCTAGACCACTATTGCTGGTCACCCCACCGCCATGCTGAACGTATTAGAGGAGAGTGGAGCGGAGAAATCCACCGAATGGCAGTGAACAGCGCAAAAGTCAAAGGTAACCTGTCGTAACTTATCCAATCGTAACCATAACAAGCATAGCAAGACTCAAACTATCGTGCCGCCAACAATATTATTAACACCACCAGTTCAAAGCAGAAGATATTAGAAGAGAGTAGAGCGCAGAAATCCACAGAATCGCAGTGTACAGCAGAAAAGTCTACGATATCCAAACGTAATCCAATCGAAGCTAACATAGCCGTACGTAACATAACTCTACATAATGCGTTGCGACCAAAGTTTCTGGCTACCTCAGAGCAAAGCAGAGCATGTTAGGTCACAGTATAGCTCAGAAATCCAACGAATAGTAGTGTATAGCTCAGAAGTCAAAGCTGTCCCATTCTAACGTAACCAAACGTTGCATAACCTAACGTAACGTCTCCACCTTGCCGGCGTACACTGCTGCTCCTGACATCCCCACAGGCAAGCAGAATATACTAGAGCACAGTAGATAACGGACAGCCGCGTCGTTGCAGTGAAAAGAGCCAAAGAATAGATAACATGTCGTATCCTGTCCCAACCAGAACCATGCAAACTTAACCCAACCCAGGACAATTAGCCGAGACGACTATTGCGGTATTTCAGAGTGACAAGCTGAACAAATCAGATCACAGTGGAGCGCAGCAGTCCACCGAATAGCAGTGTATAGCACAAAAGTCGAAGCTGCACTACCCTACCCTAACCTAACCTAACCCGACTATACGCAACCTACCTCAACCTTTCGTGTCTCAGCCACTATTGCTGGCCTCCGCAGATTCGAACGGAGCATAGTAGAGCAATATAGAGCGCAGAAAATCACCGAACAGAAGTGTACCGCAGAAAAGTCAAAGCTACTCTGCCCTAACTTATCCAAACGTGATATAATCAAACGTAACCTAACTGAACCAAACGTGACAAGACCGCTATTTCTGGAACCTCCTCAGCGAAGCAGAATATAATAGGGCTCAGTAGAGCGCAGAGGGCCACGAAATATCAGAGTAAAGCACAAAGGTCAAATATATCTCAACCTAACGCGACCGAACCTATCCAAACCAAGCGAAGACTAACTAAACTTGACGAGCCGAGACCACCATCTTCGGCCTCTCCAGTGCCAAGCGGAACATTTCACAGCACAGTGTAGCGCAGAAGTCCACCGAATATCAGTGCATAGCTCAAAAGTCAAAGCTAGCCTCTCCAAACCTGACCAAACGTAACGTAACAAAACGCATTATAACTCGACCTAACGTGACGGGACCACTATTACCGGCCTTCCCAGAGACCAGTAGAGTATTGTAGAGCAACATATAGTGCAGAGATGCGCGGAATATCATTGTACAGCACAAAAGCCACAGCTACACTATCCTAACTTGTCCGAACCTGATATAACCAAACCCAGCCTACCTCAAACTAACGTGCCGAGACCATTATTGCTGGATTCCACGGAGCCAAATAGAATACACTAGTGCACAGCAGAGCGCAGAAGGCATCCAGAGAGCAGAGAATAGCATGAATTCCAGAGATATTATGACCAATCGTTACCTAACCTGTCCTAACCGAAAGTAGACTAACTAAACCTAACGAGACAAGACCGCCTAAGCTGGCATCCCCATGGTCAGGCTGAACATATCACAGGAGAATACATAGCAGAAGCCCATGGAATCGCAGCGTACATCGAAAAAGGCAAAGCTACACAAACCAAACCGTAACTAACGTAATCCAACAAAGCATAGCCTATCTCCACTAAACGCGGCGAGACCTCTATTACTGGCGTCCCCATTGCCAAGCAGAACATGCTAGAGGGCAGAAGAGTGCTGAAATCCTACGCATTTCAGTGTAGAGAACAAAAGCCAAAAATATCCTCCCCTAACCAAGACAAACCTAACCTAACCAAACGTAACCCAACCCTATGTAACGCGTCGCGGCCTCCGTTCTTCGCCTCAACAAAGCAAAGCAGAGCATAGTAGACCTCAGTAGAGCGCAGAAATCCGCCGCATAGCAGCGTACAGCACAAAAGTCAAAGCAATCCTCTCCTAACCGTTCCAACATTAGCATTGATGCACGTAACGTAGCTCCACCTAACCGTCCTAAACCACTACCTACTAAGCACGCCATTGCCAAGCAGAATACGTTAGAGCGCTGTAGATCACAGGAATACGTGGCGTTGCAGTGTAAGGCTCATAAGCATTGACAACCTTACCTTACCTGGCCTAAGATAACCCTCGCTAACGTAGCCGAGCTCAGCATAAGGTGCCGAGACAAGTATTTCCGCCTTTCCCAGAGCCAAGCTGAACATACCGGATCACAGTGCAGCACAGAAATCCACCGAATAGCAGAGTACAGCAGAAAAGTCAAAGCTACCCTCTCCTAACCTAACCAACCGTAACATAACCAAACGTAACCTAACTCAACCTAACCGCCCTGCACCACTGCTTTTGATCTCCCCAGAGCCAAGTAGAGTATACTAGAGCACATTCGACCACAGAAATCCGCGGCGTTGCAGTGCAAAGCACATGAGTATGGATAACTTAACCTGACCTGGTATAACCAAACCTAACCAAACGTAGCCTAACTCAACGTAACGTGCCGATGCGATTAGTCCTGTACCTCCCGGAGACGAGCTGCACATATTAGAGCAGCGTAGAGTGCAGAAATCCGCCGAAAATCAGTGTACAGCACAAAAGTCGAAGATACACTATCCTAACACAAACAAACCCAAACTAACCAAACGTAACATAACTCCACATAACGCGACGCGGACATCGTTTCTGCCCCCCCCCACCAGAGAAAAGCAGAGTATATTAGATAGCAACAGAGCGCAGTGATCCGCCGAAAGGAAGTGTATAGCACAAAAGTCAAACCTGTCATATCATAACCTAACAATCATAGCATGACAAGACTTAACCTAATTCCGCATAAACGCCCTACACCACTTTTGCTGACCTTCCTGGAGCCAAGCAGAATACTCAAGGGCACAGTGGATCACCGAAACCAGCGGCTCTGCAGTGTAAAGCACAAGAGTAGGGAAACCAAACCTTACCTGACTTAACCTAACCTACTCAAACGTAGCCTGACACTGCAGGACGTGCTTACGCCACCATTGCTGCCTTTCCCTGAGCCAAGCTGAACATATCAGATCACAGTGGAGCTCAGAATACCACTGAATTGCAGTGTACAGCAAAAAAGTCAAAGCCGTCATCTCCTAACCCAGCCAAACGTAACACAGCCGAACGTAACGTAACCCCACCTAACCGCCCTACGCGACTATTGCTGACCACCACAGAGACAACCTGAATATACTACAGCACAGTAAAGCGCAGAAATCCGGCGCATTGTAGTGTATTGCGCAAAAGTCGGAGCTAGCACCTCCTAACCTAACCAATCGTAACGTAACCGAACGTAACCTATCTCAACATAACGAGCAGGGGCCACTATTGCCGGCCTCCCCAACGCCATGCAGAGCATATTAGAGCACAGTAGAGCGCAGAAATGAGCCGAATAGCGGTGTATAGCATAAAAGTCAAAGCTATCGTTTCCTAATCTGACATAACGCAACATAGACAAACGTTATATATCTGGACCCAAAGTGCCGAGACCACTTTTGCTGGCCTTCGCACAACCATGCAAAAAATACTGGAGTACAGTAGAGCGCAGAAATCCACCGAATAGATCCCTATGCCGAGAAAGTCAAAGCTATCCAAACCTAACCCGAAAAAACATATCATGGATGAGCGTAACCTTCTAAACCTAACATGCCGTGCCCACCATTGCTGGCTTCGCCGGAGCCAACGAGAGCATGGTAGAGCACAGTATAGTGCAGAAGTCCACCGAATAGCAATGTATATCTGCTCAAAGTCAAAGCTAGACCCTCCAAAACTAACCAATCGTAACGTAACCAAAACTTACGTGACGCGGCCACTATTCCTGGCATGCACAGAGCAAGGCGGGGCATATTAGGGGAGATTAGAGAGCATACACCCATACAATTGTAGTGTACAGCAGAAAATTCGAAGGTACGCGTGCCAAATCCTAGCTCATTTATAGGAACCAAACGTATCCTGCCTCAGACTAACCTGGCGAGGCCACTGTTACTGGCCTTCCCAGAGCCAAGCAGAACTTACTGGAGCACAGTAAATCGCAGAAATCCACCGTACAACAGTCTATGCCAAGATAGTCTGAGCTATTCAAACCTAACAGAAACTAGCATATCCTAACCAAACGTAACCTAAGCCAACCTACCGTGCTGGGCTCATTATTCCTGTTCTCCCCAGAGCCAAGCGGAGCATATTGGAGCAGAGCATAGCGAACAAGTCCACAGAATAGCAGTGTACAGCACAAAAATCATTGCTACCCTCTCCTAGCCAAACCAAACGTAACATAACCAAACGGAGCATAAACCACACTAACGAGCCGAGGCCACCATTACTGGCCTCCCCAGAGTCGAACAGAGTATAGTAGTGCAATGTAGGGGGTTGTAGCCCACCGAAAGCAGTGTAAAGCACAAAAGTCAAGGATACCCTGACCATGCCTGACCCAATCTAACCTAACAGAAACTAGCATATCCTAACCAAACGTAGCCTGGCCTAATGTAACGTACCGATACCACAATTGCTGGCTCCCCTAGAGCAAAGCAGAGCATATTATATCACAGTATAGCGCAGAAATCAACCGAAGAGCAGTTTATAGCCCAAGACTCATAGCTGTTCTAGCTTAACATAACCAAACTTGTCATAACCAAACGTAACTTAACTACACCTAACCGACCGACACCACTATTTCTGACCTCCCCAGAGCGAAGTAGAATAGAATAGAGCACAGCAGAGTACACACGTCCGCGGCGTTGGAGTGTAAAGCGCAAAAGTCAAAAGTATCCTAACCTAACCGGACATAAGCTAACCCAACCAAACGTTGCCTAAATCAATGTAACGTGCTCAGTCCAATATTGCTTCCTTTCCCAGGTCCGAGCCGAACACATGAGATCACAGTAGAACGCAGAAATGCGCAGAAAAGAAGTATACGGCACAAAGGTGAAAGGTATGCTCTCCTACACTAACCAAACGTAACGCAACCAAACGTAACATAATTAGATCTAAAGAGCCGTGACCACCATTACTTGCCTCCCTAGAGTAGGGCAGAGTATAGTAGAGTTATGTAGAGCGCAGAAATCGAACGAATATCAGTGTACAGCACAAAGGTCGAAGCTTCCCTGCCCTGACCTAGCCAATCGTAGCATAACCAAACGAAATGTAAATCAACCAAACGTGCCGCGACCGCAATTACTGGCCTCGCCAGGGTCTAGCAGAGGGTAGTAGAACAATGCAGAACGTAGAAATCCACCAAATAGCAGTATATGTCACAAAAGTCGAGGCCATCTTATCCAAACGTAGACTAACCCAGCAGGACCAAACGCAACATAACACAACCTATCGTGACACGATCGCTTTTGCTGGCTTCGCCAGGTTCGAACAGACTGCAGTAGTGCGGCGGAGCGCACAGAAATGAACCGAATAGCAGCGTATAGCACAAAAATCAAGGTTATCCTATGCGAAACTAACCTAGCGTAACATAAACAAACGCAGCATACCTGAACCTAAGGTGTCTATACCACTATTTCTGACACTTCCAGAGCCGAGCTGAGTAAGCTAGACCACAGTACAGCGCAGGAATCCACCGAATAGCAGTATACAGCATAAGAGTCATAGCTAGGACGACCAAACATATCCTATCCTAAAGTAGATTCGCGTAACCTAGCTCAAGCTGACGTTCCACGACCAATATTGTTAGGAATCCACCGAATAGCAGTATACAGCATAAGAGTCATAGCTAGGACGACCAAACATATCCTAACCTAAAGTAGATTCGCGTAACCTAGCTCAAGCTGACGTTCCACGACCAATATTGTTGGCCTCACGGGAGCCAAGCA
Source organism: Eufriesea mexicana (assembly GCF_001483705.2). NCBI lineage: Eukaryota > Metazoa > Arthropoda > Insecta > Hymenoptera > Apidae > Eufriesea > Eufriesea mexicana. The sequence goes on along the minus strand of NW_016908828.1, from coordinate 97,454 downwards.
AAGTAAAGCTGAGCAATGTAGAACGCAGGAATCGACCGAATAACAGCGTACAGCGCAAAAACCAATGGTATGCTCTCCTATCCTATCCAATTATAACAACCAAACGTAAACAAACACAGCCTAACGTGCCGAGAACACTATTACTGGCATCCCCTGTGTCACGCAGAGTATAGCGGTGCAATATAGAGCGTAGAAATACGCCGCATATTTTTGCATGGCAGAGAAGTCAAAGCTATCCCGTCGCAACCTATCCTAACGTAATATAGCAAAATGTAACCTCACTTAATCTTACGTGCCGAGACCACTATTGCTGGTCTCCCCAAAGCAAGCATAGCACACTAGAGCGCAGTACAGCGCTAATGTTCATCGAATAGCAGTATAGAGCGGAATAGTCAATGCTACCATCTCCTCCCTCGCCAAACGTAACAACCAAATGTAGCCTAAATCAAGCTAACGTGCCTGGACAACGATTACTGGCCGCCACAGGATAAAGCAGATTATAGTGGAGCAATGTAGAGCGCAGGAATCAAGCAAATAGCAGTGTATAGCTCAAAAGTCGGAGCTACCCTGTTCTAACACACCCAAACGTAATAAAGCCAAATGTAACATAACTTATCCTAACGAGCCGATATCGCTATCATTTGAATCTGCGGAGCCGACCAGAATAAAATAGAGCACTGCAGAGCTACGAAGTATGCCACCAAACAGCAGCGAATAGCACAAATATCTAAGGCAGCGCAACCTTACTAATCCTAACCCGTCCTAACCAAACGTATACTAACTAAACCTAACGAGACGAGACCAACATTGCTGGCCTCTCCAGAGCCACACAGAGCGAATCAGAGAACAGTAGAGCGCAGAAATATCCCGAGAGCAGCGCATAGCACAAAAGTCTAAGCTATCCTCTCCTACCGTATCCAAGCCTAACATAAATGAACGTAGCATAACTGAAACTAACGTGCCGAGACGACAATTACTCTCCTCCCCACAGACCGAGAAGGGCATAGTAGAGCACATTAGAGCGCAGAAATCCACTAGTAACAGTGTACAGCATGAGAGTGGAAGCAGTCCAAGCTTACTCAAGACCAACCTGACCTCACCAAACGGAACGTATCTCAACCTGGCATGTCGAGACCACTATTGCTGGCATACGCAGAACCAGGCAGAATATACTAGACCACAGTAGATCGCAGAAATCGTACGCACTGCAGTGAATAGCACAAAAGTATAAAATATCCTTACCAAACATATTCCAAGCTAACCTAACGGAAAGTAATATAACTCAACCTAACGTGCCGCGACCATTATTGCTGGCCTCCACGGGGTCAAGCAGGGCATATTAGAGGAGAACAGAGGGCAGGAATCTATAGAATAGCAGCGTATAGCATAAAAGTCCGTGCAATCCAAACCTAACCTAAGCAAACATAACATAGCGAAAAGTATCCTATCTCGAACAATTGTGTCGAGACCTCAATTACTGCTTCCCCAGAGCCAAGGAGAGCATACTGGAGAACAGTAAAGCTCAAAAGGACGCCGTATTCCAGTGTAGAGCACAGAAGTCAAGGATATCCTAACCTAACACAGGCAAACGTATCCTAACATAACTTAAGGCGCCGTGGTCTCTATTTTTGGCCACCCCAGAGCAAAGCAGAACATGCGTGATCACAGTAGTGCGCAGAAATCCACCGAATAGCAGTGTGTAGCACAAATATCAAGGGTAACCTAGACTAACCAGACCAAACATAAAATAACTAAATGCAACCTAACTAAACCTAACCTGCCTAGAACACTAATGCTGACCCCCCCATAGAAAAGCAGAATATATTAGAGCGCAGTAGATCGCAGAAAACAGCGGCCTAGTTGCCAAAAGCACAAAAGTCAAAGATATCCTGACTCAACCTGACCGAACCTAACCTATCCGAAAGTAGAGTAATTGAGCGTAACGTGCCGAGGCAACTATTGCTGGCATCCCCGAAGCCAAGCTGAACAGATTAGAGCAAATTAGATCGCAGAAATACACCGAATGGCAGTGTATAGCACTAAAGTCAAAGCTTTCCCCTCCGAGCCTAGCCAACAATAACTTAAACAAACGTAGCCTAACTCAACTTAACGTGCCGCGACCACCATGGTTGGCATCTCCAGGGCCAGGCTGAGCATATTGGTATAAAGTAGAACGCAGAAATCGTTAAAATCGCAGTGTGCATCAGAAATGTCAAAGCTACCCGCACCTAACCCCGAGACAACAGAACATTGAAAAACGTAGGCTAGCTCAACCTAACGTGCCCAGGCCGCTATTGCAGCCCTCCCTAGAGCCAAGCAGAACATAGTTGAGCACAGTAGAGCGCAGACATCCGCGGACTAGCAGAGCACAGTGCAAAAGCTCAAGCTACCCTTACCAAACTTTGCCTAGGCCAAACTAACCGAAAATTGCCTGGCAAAACGTAACGCCCCGAGACCACTATTTCTGGCCTTCCCGGAGCCATGCTGTAGATATTAGAGCTCTGTAGGGAGCTGAAGTTCACCTAATGGCAGACTATGGCACAAAGTCAAAGATATCGTCTCCTAACACGACCAACCGTAACATAAGCAAACGTATCCTAACTTGAACATACGTGCCGCGAACACAGTTCCTGTCATCCCCAGGGCCAAGCAGGGTATTCTAGAGCACCGTAGGGTGCAGAAATCCGCCGAATATCAGTGCACAGCACGAAAGTTAAATCTATCCCGGCCAAACACAGCCTAACCCATCCAAACCGAGCTTAACCTGACATAACGTAACGTGCCGACACCAGTAGTTCTGGCCGTCCTAGAGCCAGGCTGAAAATATTGGAGACAGTAGTGCGCAGACATCCTCTCAATTGCAGACTATAGCACTAAGGTCAGAGCTATCCTCCCATCACCTAACCAATTGTAACATTACCAAACGTAACAACACTTAACCTGACTTGCCGCGACCACTACTGCTAGCATCCACGGAGCCAAGCAGAACACGTTAGTGAAGAATAGGACGCGGAAATCCATAGAACTGCAGGGTTAGTCAGAATAGTCAAAGCTACACAAACCAAAAGCAAACTAACAGAACATAACCAAACTTGGCGTAACCCAACCCAACTGTACGTAACCTGATTCATCGTTACGTGCCGAGACCACCATTGCTGGAATTCCCACATCCAAGCTGAAAATATTAGAGCCTAATAGGACGCAGGGATCCACCTAATAGCGGACTATAGCACCAAAGACAAAGCTGTCCAATCCTAACCTATCCAATCTTAGCATAACAAAACGTAGCCTAACCCAAACTTACGTGCCATGACTAATATTGCTGCCTTTCCCAGTGTCAATCAGGGCATCCTAGAGCATAGTTGAGCGCAGAAGTCCGCCATATAACAGTGCGCAGGGCGAAAGCTAGGTCTATCTTGACCAAACTTAACATATCCCAACCTTACCGAACGTAACCTGCCTCGAAGTAACATGCCGAGAACACAATTTCTGGCATTCGCAGAGCCAAGCGGAAGGCATTAGAGCACTGCAGGCCGCAGAAATTCACCTAGTATCAGACTATAGCACTAAGCTCAAAGCTACGTCTTATAAACGAACCAATCGTACCCTCACCAAACATAGCCTTACCCAACCTAACCGAAGGTAACCTGACTCAACGTAACTTGCCGAGATCTCTATTGCCGACCTTCCGCGAGCCAAGCTGAAAGCATTAGAGCACTGCGGGGTGCAGGAGCCCACATAATAGCTCACCATAGCACTAAAGGCATAGCTATCCTCTCCCAACCTAACCAGCCGTAACATAAACGGACGTAGCATAAGACACGCAGGATTGCCGCGACCACCATTGCTGGCCTCCTCAGAGCGAAGCAGAACATGTTGGTGGAGAGCAGAACGCAGGAATCCATGGAATCGCACTGCACATCTTGAAAGTCAAATCTGCCCGAGCCTAACCCAAACCAACTGAGCAAATCCTAACGTAGCCTGACTCAACCTAACGTGTCGAGACCGCTGTTGCTGCCATCCCCTGAGCCAAGCAGGGCATACTAGACCCCACTAGGGGCCAGAAGTCCGCCGAGTTATAGACTAAAGCACTAAATTCGTAGCTATCTTCTCCTAACATAACCAAACGTAACTTAACCAAACGCAACCTATCCCAATCTAACGTGCCGCGACCACTATTGCTGTCCACAGCAGAGCCAATCAGAACACATTAGTAAAGAGTACAACGCAGGAATCCATACAATCGCAGTGCATACCAGAGGAGTCAAAGCTACCCAAACATACCCCAGACCAACAGAACATAACCAAACATAGCATAAATCAACCTATCGTGACGAGGACGTTATTGTTGCCCTCCTCAGGTCTAAGCAGGACGTACTAGAGCTCAGTAGAGCGCAGATATCTACCGAATACCAGAGTACAGCACAAAAGTTAAAGATATACTTATACACAAACTAACCGAATGTATCAAGACTCACCATAACGACCCGAGACCACTTTTCCCGGGCTTGACGGGGCCAAGCTGAAAATATTAGAGCAGTGTAGGGTGCAGTAATCCACCTAATAGCAGACCATAGTACTAAAGACTTAGCTACCCCCTCCTAACCTAAAGGATCGTAACATAGCCAAAAGTATCATAGCTTACACAATCGTGGCGCGACCACTGTTATTGGCCTCCCCAGAGACAAGCAGGGCGTACCAGAGCGCAGTAGGGTGAAGAAATCCACCGAATTGCAGTGTACAGCACAAAAGCTGAAGCTATCCGGACAAAGATCTGCTTAACCCAACCTAACCGAACGTATCGTTGCTCAATATAACGTGCCGATACCACTATTGCTGATCTGCCTAGACTCAAGCTGAAAGTATTAAAGCACTCTAGGGAGGAGAAATCCACCTAATAGCAGACAATGGCGCTAAAGTCAAAGTCATCCTCTCGTAACCTATCCAACGGTATCATAACCAAGCTTATCCTAGCTCAACCCAACGCGCCGCGACCACTGTTGCTGACGTACACAAAGTCAAATGGAGCACGTTAGTGGAAAGTAGATCAAAGAAATCCTTTTAGTCCCTCTGTATATCAGAAAAGTCAAAGCGAACCAAGCCCAACCCAAACCAACGTGGCATACCCTGAATCAAACGAACGTGCCGACGGCGCCATTGTTGCCCTCTCCAGATCCAACCAGAGCATGCTAGAGCACTGAAGACCGCAGAAAGCCACCGAACAGCAGTGTACAGCACAAAGTTATAGACATTCTTACCAAATGTAGCCAGACCGAACCTAACCGAACGTTGCCCGTCTCATCATAACGCGCCGAGGACATTATTACTGGCCTTCGCAGAGCCAAGCTGAATACATTAAAGCGCTGCAGGTAGCCGAAATCGTCCTAATAGCAGACCTTGGCACCAAAGTCCAAGCAATCCTCTCGTAACTTAACCAACCGTAACTTAACCGAACATATCCAAGCTCAACATAACATGCCGCCACCGCTATTGCTGGCCTCCACAGAGCCAAGCGAAACACGCTTGTGGAGAGTAGAACGTAGTGATCCATATAACCGCAGTGAATATCTGAAATGTCAAAGCTACCCAAGACTTACCCAAACGGAAAGAACTTAACCAAACATAGCCTGACTCAACCTGACATGCCGAGAACATAATTGCTGCCCTCCCCAGAGCCAAGGAGGACATACCACAGTACAGTAGAGAGCATCAACCTAACGTGCCGCCAACGATATTGCTGGCCTCAACAGTGTGAAGCAGAGAATATCAGGCGAGAGTAGAACGCAGAAGTAAATAGAATAGCAGTGTACAGCAGAAATTCGGGGTTACCCAAGACTAGCCGAAACTAACATAGCCCAAACTTATATATCCGTACCCAACATAACGTGCCGCGACCACCATGGTTGGCCTTTCCAGAGCCAGGCTGAGCATATTGGAATAAAGTAGAACGCAGAAATCCGTAAAATCGCAGTGTGCATCAGAAGCGTCAAAGCTACCCGCACCTAACCCCGAGACAACAGAACATTGAAAAACATAGGCTAGCTCAACCTAACGTGCCCAGACCGCTATTGCTGCCCTCCCTAGAGCCAAGCAGAACATACTTGAGCACAGTAGAGCGCAGACATCCGCGGACTAGCAGAGCACAGCGCAAAAGCTCAAGCTACCCTTACCAAACTTTGCCTAGGCCAAACTAACCGAAAATTGCCTGGCAAAACGTAACGCCCCGAGACCACTATTTCTGGCCTTCCCGGAGCCATGCTGTAGATATTAGAGCTCTGTAGGGAGCTGAAGTTCACCTAATGGCAGACTATGGCACAAAGTCAAAGATATCGTCTCCTAACACGACCAACCGTAACATAAGCAAACGTATCCTAACTTGAACATACGTGCCGCGAACACAGTTCCTGTCATCCCCAGGGCCAAGCAGGGTATTCTAGAGCACCGTAGGGTGCAGAAATCCGCCGAATATCAGTGCACAGCACGAAAGTTAAATCTATCCCGGCCAAACACAGCCTAACCCATCCAAACCGAGCTTAACCTGACATAACGTAACGTGCCGACACCAGTAGTTCTGGCCGTCCTAGAGCCAGGCTGAAAATATTGGAGACAGTAGTGCGCAGACATCCTCTCAATTGCAGACTATAGCACTAAGGTCAGAGCTATCCTCCCATCACCTAACCAATTGTAACATTACCAAACGTAACAACACTTAACCTGACTTGCCGCGACCACTACTGCTAGCATCCACGGAGCCAAGCAGAACACGTTAGTGAAGAATAGGACGCGGAAATCCATAGAACTGCAGGGTTAGTCAGAATAGTCAAAGCTACACAAACCAAAAGCAAACTAACAGAACATAACCAAACTTGGCGTAACCCAACCCAACTGTACGTAACCTGATTCATCGTTACGTGCCGAGACCACCATTGCTGGAATTCCCACATCCAAGCTGAAAATATTAGAGCCTAATAGGACGCAGGGATCCACCTAATAGCGGACTATAGCACCAAAGACAAAGCTGTCCAATCCTAACCTATCCAATCTTAGCATAACAAAACGTAGCCTAACCCAAACTTACGTGCCATGACTAATATTGCTGCCTTTCCCAGTGTCAATCAGGGCATCCTAGAGCATAGTTGAGCGCAGAAGTCCGCCATATAACAGTGCGCAGGGCGAAAGCTAGGTCTATCTTGACCAAACTTAACATATCCCAACCTTACCGAACGTAACCTGCCTCGAAGTAACATGCCGAGAACACCATTTCTGGCATTCGCAGAGCCAAGCGGAAGGCATTAGAGCACTGCAGGCCGCAGAAATTCACCTAGTATCAGACTATAGCACTAAGCTCAAAGCTACGTCTTATAAACGAACCAATCGTACCCTCACCAAACATAGCCTTACCCAACCTAACCGAAGGTAACCTGACTCAACGTAACTTGCCGAGATCTCTATTGCCGACCTTCCGCGAGCCAAGCTGAAAGCATTAGAGCACTGCGGGGTGCAGGAGCCCACATAATAGCTCACCATAGCACTAAAGGCATAGCTATCCTCTCCCAACCTAACCAGCCGTAACATAAACGGACGTAGCATAAGACACGCAGGATTGCCGCGACCACCATTGCTGGCCTCCTCAGAGCGAAGCAGAACATGTTGGTGGAGAGCAGAACGCAGGAATCCATGGAATCGCACTGCACATCTTGAAAGTCAAATCTGCCCGAGCCTAACCCAAACCAACTGAGCAAATCCTAACGTAGCCTGACTCAACCTAACGTGTCGAGACCGCTGTTGCTGCCATCCCCTGAGCCAAGCAGGGCATACTAGACCCCACTAGGGGCCAGAAGTCCGCCGAGTTATAGACTAAAGCACTAAATTCGTAGCTATCTTCTCCTAACATAACCAAACGTAACTTAACCAAACGCAACCTATCCCAATCTAACGTGCCGCGACCACTATTGCTGTCCACAGCAGAGCCAATCAGAACACATTAGTAAAGAGTACAACGCAGGAATCCATACAATCGCAGTGCATACCAGAGGAGTCAAAGCTACCCAAACATACCCCAGACCAACAGAACATAACCAAACATAGCATAAATCAACCTATCGTGACGAGGACGTTATTGTTGCCCTCCTCAGGTCTAAGCAGGACGTACTAGAGCTCAGTAGAGCGCAGATATCTACCGAATACCAGAGTACAGCACAAAAGTTAAAGATATACTTATACACAAACTAACCGAATGTATCAAGACTCACCATAACGACCCGAGACCACTTTTCCCGGGCTTGACGGGGCCAAGCTGAAAATATTAGAGCAGTGTAGGGTGCAGTAATCCACCTAATAGCAGACCATAGTACTAAAGACTTAGCTACCCCCTCCTAACCTAAAGGATCGTAACATAGCCAAAAGTATCATAGCTTACACAATCGTGGCGCGACCACTGTTATTGGCCTCCCCAGAGACAAGCAGGGCGTACCAGAGCGCAGTAGGGTGAAGAAATCCACCGAATTGCAGTGTACAGCACAAAAGCTGAAGCTATCCGGACAAAGATCTGCTTAACCCAACCTAACCGAACGTATCGTTGCTCAATATAACGTGCCGATACCACTATTGCTGATCTGCCTAGACTCAAGCTGAAAGTATTAAAGCACTCTAGGGAGGAGAAATCCACCTAATAGCAGACAATGGCGCTAAAGTCAAAGTCATCCTCTCGTAACCTATCCAACGGTATCATAACCAAGCTTATCCTAGCTCAACCCAACGCGCCGCGACCACTGTTGCTGACGTACACAAAGTCAAATGGAGCACGTTAGTGGAAAGTAGATCAAAGAAATCCTTTTAGTCCCTCTGTATATCAGAAAAGTCAAAGCGAACCAAGCCCAACCCAAACCAACGTGGCATACCCTGAATCAAACGAACGTGCCGACGGCGCCATTGTTGCCCTCTCCAGATCCAACCAGAGCATGCTAGAGCACTGAAGACCGCAGAAAGCCACCGAACAGCAGTGTACAGCACAAAGTTATAGACATTCTTACCAAATGTAGCCAGACCGAACCTAACCGAACGTTGCCCGTCTCATCATAACGCGCCGAGGACATTATTACTGGCCTTCGCAGAGCCAAGCTGAATACATTAAAGCGCTGCAGGTAGCCGAAATCGTCCTAATAGCAGACCTTGGCACCAAAGTCCAAGCAATCCTCTCGTAACTTAACCAACCGTAACTTAACCGAACATATCCAAGCTCAACATAACATGCCGCCACCGCTATTGCTGGTCCAAGCAATCCTCTCGTAACTTAACCAACCGTAACTTAACCGAACATATCCAAGCTCAACATAAAATGCCGCCACCGCTATTGCTGGCCTCCACAGAGCCAAGCGAAACACGCTTGTGGAGAGTAGAACGTAGTGATCCATATAACCGCAGTGAATATCTGAAATGTCAAAGCTACCCAAGACTTACCCAAACGGAAAGAACTTAACCAAACATAGCCTGACTCAACCTGACATGCCGAGAACATAATTGCTGCCCTCCCCAGAGCCAAGGAGGACATACCACAGTACAGTAGAGAGCAGAAATCCACCGAATATCAGTGTACAGAGCAAAAGTTAAAGCTATTCTAACCAAACTTATACCGACCCAACCTAACCGAACGTATCCTGACACATAATGTGCCGAGGCTACAACCGCTGGCATTGCCTGGGCGAAGCTGAAACAGCTAGAGCACTGTTGGGATCAGTAGTTCACCTGATAGAAGACTATAGCACAAAAGGCATTGCTATCCCCATCTAACCAAGAAAATCGTAACATAACCGTGCGTATCCTAACATACACACACGCGCCACGACCACAATTTCTGGCCTCTCCAGAGCCAAGCAGGACATGCTAGAGCAGAGAAGAGCGCAGAAATCCACTGGACAGCAGAATATAGCTCTAAATTCGTAGCTATCCTCTCCTAACATAACCAAGCGTGACACAACTGAACTTAACTTAACTCAACCTAACGTGCCGCGACCACTATTGCTGTCCTCCCCTGAGTCAAGCGGAACTCGCTAGTGGGGAGCAGAACGCAGAAAACCATATAATTGCAGTGTATATCAGAAAAGTCAAAGCTCTCCGAGCCTAACCCAAACCAAGAGAGAAAAACCAAACATAGTCTGACTTAGCATATCGTGCCGAGACCGCTATTGCTGGCCTTGTCAGAGCCAAGCATGATATACTAGAGCACACTGGAGCGCAGTAATCCAACGAATATCAGCGTACAGCGCCAAGGTTAAAGCTACCCAGACGAAACATTGCTTCACCCAACGTAACCGAACGCATCCCGACACAACGTAACGTGTCGAGAACGCCTTTGCTGGCCTTCCCCGAGCCAAGCTGAAAATATTAAAGCAGAGTAAGGGGAAGCCATCCACCTAATAGCAGACTATAGCGCTAAGGTCAAAGCCATCCTCTCCTAACCTAACCAACCGTAATATAGAGAAACATTGCCCAAATAAGCCTAACGTGCCGCCACCACTATTGCTGGCCTCTCCAGAAACAAGCGGAACACGGTAGTGGAGAGTAGAACACAGGAATCCATATAATCGCAGTGTTTATCAGAAAAGTCGAAGCTACCCAAGCCTAACCCAAGCCAACGGAGCATAACCACACATAGCCTGACTCTACATAACGTGCCGAGAACGCTGTTGCTGCCCTCCCCACACACACAAGAGCCAGGCAGGACATACTAGAGCACAGTAGAGCGTAGGTATCAACTACAGAGCAGTCTACAGCACAAAAATTGAAGCAATCCTGACAGAGCTTAACCTAACCCAACCTAACCGAACGTAACCGGACTCAACGTAACGTGCCGAGATCACTATTGCTGGCCTTCCCAGGGACAGGCTGAAAATATTTGAGCACCGCAGATCGTAGAAATCCACCTAATAGTAGACTACAGCCCTATAGACGAAGCTATCCCCTCCAAACCCAACTGAGCGCAACATAACCGAACGTAACATAGCTCAACCTAACGTGTCGCGAACTCTACTGCTGGCCACACCAGATCCAAGCAAAACACATTAGTGGAGAGTGGAACGCAGAAATTCATAGAATCGTAGTGCATATCAGAAAAGTCCAAACCTGACCCAAACCACCTGAACATTACCAATCGTAACCTATCTAAACCTAACGTGCCGAGACCGCTATTGCTGCCTTCCACAGAGCCAAGCAGGACATACTAGAGCACAGTATCTCGCAGGAATCCACCGTACGGCAGTGTACAGCAGAAAAGCTTAGGTATCCCGACCATGCTAAGCCTGTACCCATCCAAACCGAACGTAACCTGTCTCATCATAACGTGCCGAAACAACAATCTCTGGTCTTCCCAGACGCAAGCTGAAAATAGTAAAGCACTGCAGGGAGCTGAAATACACCTAATTTCAGACTACTACACCAAAGTCAAAGCTATCCTCTCGTAACCTATCCAACCGTAACATAGCCGAACTCAACCTAACCCATCATAACGGACCGAGACCACTGTTGCTGGCATTCTCAGAGCCAAGCTGATAATATTAAAGCACAGTAGGGAGTAGGAATCAACCTAATGGCACACTACAGCACAAAAGCCAAAGCCCTCATCTCCTAACCTAACCAAACGTAACACAACCCAGCATTACCCCCCTCAACCTGACGTGCCGCGACCACTATTGTTGGACTCCCCAGAGTCAAGCGGAACACGCTAGTGGAGAGTAGAAATCAGAAGTATGTATATTCGCCGTGCTTATCAGAAAAGTCGAAGTAATCCAAGCCTAACCCAAACCAGCGGAACATTACCACACATAGCCTGACTCAACCTAACGTGCCAGGACAGTTACTGTTTCCCTCTCAAGAGCCATGCTGCAAATTCTGGAAAGCAGTAGAGCGCAGAAATCCACCGAATAGCAGTGTACAACACAAAAGTTGAAGCTATCCTTACCAAGCGTAGAAAAACACAACCTAGCCGAACGTAGCCTGACTAATCATAACTTGCCGAGACCACACCTGCTGGCTTTTACCAGAGGCAGGCTGAAAATATTAGAGCCCTGCAGGGCGCAGACAGCAAAGCCATAGCAGAATACAGCAATGAAGGCAAGGTTATCCCCTCCTAACCTAACCATTCGTAACTTAACCAAACGTAACATAACTCAACCCATCGTGACGCGACCACTATTGCTTGCCACCACAGAGTCAAGCGGATCACGCTACTAGAGAGTAGAACGCGGAAAACCATATTGTCGCAGTTTGTATGGGAAAACTCAAAACTACCCAAGCATAAACCAAATAAGCATAACATGGCCAAACAGCATGACTGAGCCTAACGTACCGAGACCACTGTTGCTGGCCTCCCCAGAGCCAAGCAGAACATATTAGAGTACAGTAGAATGCAGAGGTACACCAGGTAGAAGTGTGTAACCCAAAAGTCAAAGGCACACTGCACAAACGTAACCGAACCTAACCTAACCAAACGTAACATAACTCAAACTGGCGTGCAAAGACGGCTATTGCTGGCTTCCATGGATCGACGCAGAAAGTATTAGGACACAGTAGAGCGCAGAAATGAGCGGATTGCTGTGTACAGCACAAAAGTCGAAGATTTCCTATCCTAACCTGATCTAATCTAACCCAACGGAACATAGCATGACTCAACATAACGCGCCGCAAACACTGCTGCAGGCGACCCCAAAGCCAAGCACAATATAGTAGAGCACGTTAGATCTCAGGAATCCGCTACATAATAGCGTATAGTAAGTAAATCATGCCTACCCTAACCGAAATGAACCTAACCGAATCAAACCAAACGTAACCTAACGCAGACTGACGTACCACGTCCAGCATTGCCCGCCTCCCCATAGTCGAGCGGAGTATAGTAGAGTAATGCAGAGCGCAGAAATCCACCGAATAGCAGTGTATATCACAAGAGTCGAGGTTATCCTAACCATACGTAGTCTAACTCGAAAAAACGTATCGAGACCAATATTGCTGCCCCCCCCCCAGAGCCAAGCAGAACATATAAGAGCACAGTGGAAGGCAGGAATACACCGAGTAACAGCGTACAGCACAAAAGTCAGAGTAGCATATCATAACGTAGCCAAACGTAGCATAACCAAACGTAGCTTAACTTAAACTAACATGAAGAAGCCACTATTGCCGGTCTCCCCAGACACAAGCAGATGCTAGTAGAGCAATACAAGGTGCGGATGTCGACTGAATAGCGGTGCAATGCGGAAAAGTGTAAGCTACGCTTACCAAACCTAACCCAACCTAGCCAAGCCAAGTTTAGCATAACTCAACCTGGTGTGCCGAGAATGCTATTGCTGACCTGCCGTGAGTCGAGCAGGGTATAGTAGATCAACGTGGAGCGTAGGAATCCACCAGATCGCCGTGTATAGTAGAAAAGTCAAAGATACTCTATGCTACGGTATCGAAACGTAGTTGAACCAAACGTATAATAAACTAAACTAGGGTGTCGCATCCACTATTGCTGGCCGCCCAGAGCGAAGCAGAATACACATGATAAAGGTAGAGCGCAGAGAGCCACCAAATGGCACTGTACAGCAAAAGAGTCAAGGATATCACAACCAAACCCTTCCTAACCCAACCTAACTGTACATAGAATAACTAAACGCAACGTGCCGATACCTCTACTGCTGGCCTCCCCAGAGCGAAGCGGAACATATCAGAGCAGAGTAGAGCACAGGAATCCACGGAAAAGCATTATATAACACAAAATTAAAAGCCATCCTAACCATACGTAACCAATCGTGACATAGCCAAACCTAACACAACTCAACCTAACGTGCCGAGGGCACTACTCCTGGAGTCCACAAAGACAAGCGGAGTGCGTTAGCGCACAGAAGAGCGCAGAAGCCCTTAGAATAGCATTGCGTAGCTCACAAGTCGAAGCTATCCTTACCTACCGCAACGTATCCTAACCAAATCAAACGTAATCTGACACAAACAAACAGGCCGCGACCACCATTGCTGGCATCCCGAGATCGGGGCAGAGCATAGTAGAGCAATGTACAGCGCAGAAATCCACCGAATAGCTGTGTATAACGCAGAAGTCAGAGCCATCCTTACCAAAATCAGCCTTACATATCCCAAGCAATGGTAACCTTACCAAACGGAACGTGCAGCGACCACCATTGCTGTCCTCTCCAGAGAAAAGCAGATGATGGTACAGTAATGCAGAGCGCAGATGTCGACCGAATAGAAGGGTATACCACAAAAGTCGAAGCCATCCTATCCAAACGGAGCCAAACCAAGCCTACCCAAACCTAACATAACTCAACCAAACATGCTACGACCGCTATCACTGGTCATCCCAGGGCCGAGGAGGGTTCACAGGAGCAATGTTGTGAGTAGGAATTCACCGAATATCAGTCTATACCGCAAAAGTAAATTCTACTTGTAATAACATATCCAAACGAAATTTAAACAAACTTAACATAACATAAACTAAAGTGCAGGGACCACTGTCGTTGGCATCCACAGAGTCAAGCTGGGTATAGTAGAGCAATGAAGATCTCCGAAGTCCACCGAATAGCAGTGTGTGGTACTAATGTCAAAGCCATCCTACCTTACGTAGCCTAACCTAACAAAACAAAGCGGAAACTAACACAGCCTATCATGCCACGATCGCTATTGCTGGTCTGCGCAGAGTCGGGCAGAGTAAAGTAGAGCAAAGGAGATCGCCGGAATCCTCCGATTAGCATTGTATGGCAAGAAAGTCAAAGTTATGCTATCCTAACCTAAACAAACGTAACATATCCAAACGTAGCACAACTTAACCTATTGTGAGGAGAGCACTACTTCCGGCCTCCTCAGCGCCAAGCAGAGTATATTAGAGGAGAGCGGACCGCCGGCGTCCATTGAACGGCAGTGTATAGCACGGAAGTCAAAGACATCCTGACCTAAGCGTGACAAGCCTAACCTGACCAAACGTAACTTGTTACATCTCATCCCCCAGCGGCAACAACGCCTGGCACGCCCAAATCAAAGCAGGGAATATTAGATGGCAGTAGGCCCAGAAATCCACCGAAGAGCAGTGTATAAAACAAAAGTCGAAGCTATACTATCCTAACCTAGCCAAGCGTAACATAAGCGGACGTTGCGAGACGCAACCAGACGAGCCACGACCGCCATTGCTGGCATAACCGGAGCTGAGCAGAGTGCAGCAGAGCAATGTAGAACATTGGAATCATCCAAAAAACAGTGTACAGCACAAAGGTCAAAGCTACCATAGCCAAACATAACCGAGACTAACCAAACCATACGTAACAAAACTAAGCCTAACGTGCCGAGGGCACTACTCTTGGCGTCCACACAGGCAAGCGGAAAGCGATGGCGCTCAGAGGAACGCAGGAGTCTACACAGCAGCCGCGTGTGGTACAAAAGTCAAAGATCTCGTAAGCTAGCAAAGCGTATCCTGACATAGCCAAAAGTAACCTGATTCAATCTAACGTGCCGCGACCACACTTGCTGGCTTCCCGACTGCCTAGAAAGGCATTCTATAACAACGAAGAGCGTAGGAATCCACCGAATATCAGTGTACAGCACAATCGGCAAAGCCATCCTAACCAAGCTTGGCCTAACCTAACCGAACAGAAAATAACCTAACTCGACCAAACGTGCAAGAACCAGCATTGCTTGCCTCCCCAGAGACATGCAGTTGTTATTACATCAATGCAGAGCGCAGGTATCAACCGAATAGCTGTGAACAGCACAAAAGTCAAAGCCGTCTTGACCAAACTTAAATTTACGTAACATAACAAAACGCAACTTCTCCCAAATAAACGCGGCACTACCGCCATTGCTGGAGTCCCTAGATTCAAGCAGAGCATATCATAGCCAATGAGAGCGCAGAGATCCACCGAATAGCAGTGTATGGCGCAAAAGGTAAAGCTGTCCTTTCCAAGCCTGTCCAACCGTAACATAACTGTACGTTGCTCAGTACAGAGTAACATGCCGAGACCACTGTCGCTGCCCTTCCCAAGCCAAGTAGTGCATGTTACTGCACGGTAGAGCGCAGATATCCACCGTGTAGCCGTGTATAGCACAAAAGTCGCAGTCATCATATCCTAGACTAACTAAACCTAACGTAGCCGAACGCAGAATAACACAACCTAACGTGCCGAGAACACTATTCCTGACACCCGCAGATTCGAGTAGATTATAGTAGACCAACAAGGAGCGCATAAATTATCCGAATAGCAGTGTGTGTCACAAAAGACAAATTTGTCCTATCACATCCTAGCCGAACGTAGCATAACCGAACGTAATAATACAAACCCAAACGTGCCAAGACCACTGCTTTTGGCTTCCCCAACTCCAAGCAGAAAACATTAGAGGACAGCGGAGGGCAGAAATCAATAGAATGGCAGTGAATAGCAGGAAGATAATGGCTATTCAAACCAAACGCATGCTAACAAAACCTAGCCAAACGAAACGCAACTAAGCCTAACTTGACGCGACCACAATTTCTGGCCTCTCCAGAGCAAGGCAGGGCATATTAGACCACAACAGATGACAGGAATTCACCGAATATCTGAGCACAGCACGAAAGTCAAACTTATCCTTACCAAACTCAACGTAACCTAAGGTAAACAAACGTAACCTAACACAACCTAACGTCCCACGACCGCTATTGCCGCATCCCGTGAGCCGTACAGAGTGTAATAGGGCAGTGCAGAGCGCAGAAAACCACGGTAAAGAAGTGTAAAGCACAAAAGTCGGAGATATGCTAATCTAACCTGACCCAACCTAACGTAACCAATCGTAGAATAAGTAATCCTAACGAGACGAGACCACTATTGCAATCTTCCGCAGAGCCAAGCAGAATATACTAGAGCACAGTAGAGAGCCGAAATACACCGAACAACGAGTTGTAGCTTAACGTCAAAGCTGTCCTCTCCTAAACTTACCAAACTTAACATAACCAAACGTTATATATCTCAACCTGACGTGCCGAGAACACTGCTTCTGGCCTCACCAGAACCAAGCAAAACATACTACAGCACAGTTGAGCGCAGAAATCCGCCGAACAGCAGTGTATATCGCAAAAGTCAAAAATACCATATCCTAATCTATCAAAACGTGTCATAAGCAGACGTAACTAAACCCGAACTGACGTTCCACGACTGGTATCGCTAGCCACACGAGGGCTAAGCAGAATATAGTGGAGCAGCTCGAGACTTCCTGATATCAGAGTTTAGCGCAAGAGACGAATCTACCCCAACCAAGCCAAACCAAGCCTATCCTCATCAAGCGTAACATATCTCAACCTAACCTGCCGAGATCAATATTGCTGGCGTCCGCACAGACAAGCGGAGGGCAATAGCGCACTGAAGAGCGCAGAAGTCCATAGAGTAGCAGTGTGAAGCACATACGTTAAAGGTAACGTAGCCTAATACAGAGCATCGTAACCCAACAAAACGTAATCAAACTCAACGTAACGTGGGGCGAACACTATTGCTGGCCTCCCAGGAGCCGAGCAAAGCATGGCAGATCAGTGTAGAGCACAGAAATCCACCGGACAGCAGTGTATATCTCTAAAGTCGAAGCCACCCTGACCAAACTTAATCCAACTTAACATAACGAAAGCATCACCTAGCGAAGCAAACCATATTAGTGCATACTGCAGAGCAGAAATTCGCCGAATGGCAGTGTGTAGCGCAAAAGGCAAGTCTGTCCTATCTCAACCTGACATGAAAATGCCACTACTGCTAGCCTCCACTGAGACAAGCAGAATGTACTGGGGCACAGTAGTGCGCATGAATCCACCACATTGCAGTGAATAGCACAAGAGCAGTAGACATCCTAACCAAGCATGACCTAACCTAACCATGCGAAGCGTAGCATACATCTACCTAACGTGTCACGGCCACGGTTTCTCGCCACCCCAGAGTCGAGTTATATATAGTACAGCAATGTAGGTCACAGAAGTCCACCGCATAGCAGTGTTTAACACAGAAGGCAAAGAAATCCTAACCGAACCTTCCCAACCTAACATAACGAAACGTAACCTGACACGACCTAACGTACAGAGACCCCACTACTGCACACACTAGAGCCAAGCAGAGCGTATCAGGGCACATTAGCTCGCAGAAATCCACCTAATAGCAGTGTATAGCACGAAAGTCAAAGCTATTCCAATCAAACTTAACGTAACCTGGCCTTACCAAACGTAACCAAACACAACCTGACGTGCCACGAATACCATTGCTCGACATCCCTGTGTCGATCAAGGTATAGTAGAGCAACATAGAGCGCCGAAATAAACCGAATGGCAGTGTATAGCACAGGAGTCCAAAGTACCCTGGTCAAACCTGAGCTAACATAACCTAACCTGACGTAGCGTAACACAACATAACGTGCTGCGACCACTGCTGCTGGCATTCACGGAGCGAAGCAGTATGTAGTAGAGGACTGAAGATCACTGGAATCCACCAAACAGTAGTGTATAGCACGAAAGACAAAGCCATCATTGCCAAACATAGCATAACCTGACCTAGGCAAATGTAACCTAACTCTACCTAACGTGCCACGACCACTATTACTCGCCTCGCCAGAGTCGAGCTGGGTACAGCAGAGCAATGTAGAGGGCGCAGGAATCATCCGAATGGCACTGCAGAGCACAAAGGCCGAAGAAATCTTAACCAAGCCGTCGCAACCAAACCCAACGAAGCGTAACCTAACTCAAGCTGAAGTGACGGGAGTACTATTACTGGCCGCCCCAGAGCCAGGCAGAACATCTCAGAGTAGAGCAGAACGTAGAAGTCCACAGAACAGCGGAACATGGCACAAAAGTCTAAGCTATTCTCTCCAAACCTATCCAAACGTAACATATGCAAACGTACCTCAACCCAAATTATAGTGCCGAGAACACAACTGCTGGCATCCCCAGAGGCAACCAAAATATTCTAGAGCACAGTAGAGCGCAGAAATCCGCGGACAGCAGTGTATAGCACTAAAGTTTAACTATCCCATCCTACCCTCACCATACGTAACATAAAAGCACGTAGCATAGCTCAACCTAATGTTCCGAGGCCACTGCCGCTGCCCCCCACACATATCCAAATAGAATAGACTAGAGCACTCTGGAGAGCAGAATCCCACCGAATAGCAGTGTATAGCACAAAAGTCAAACCTACCCTATCCTAATATATCCAACCTTAACTTAACCAGACGTAACATAAATCAACCTAACTAACCTCAACCACTATTTCTGGCCTCCCAAGAGTAGAGCAGAACCTACTAGAAGACATTAGGGTGCAGAAGACCATAGAATCACAGTGTACAGCACAAAAGTCAAATATGTCCCGACCAAACCTAACCTAACCTAACCAAACCAAACGTAACACAACACAATCTAACGTGCCGAGAGTACTATTGCTGGCCTCCACGGACCCAAGCAGGAAATATTAGGACACAGTAGAGCGCAGAAATCCGCGGATAGGCGTATATAGCGCAAAAGATAGAGCTACCCTATCCTAACCTCCCAAATGTAACACAACCGGACGTAGCATAGCTCAACCTAAGGTGCCGAGGACACTACTGCTGGCCTCCGCGGAGCCAAGCAGGAAATACTAGAGCACACCAGAGCGCAGAAATCCACAGCATTGCAGTGTATAGCACAAAAGTCAGACACACCCTGACATAATTTTGCCAAGCCCAAACTAACCGAACGTAGTGTAACTAAACATACCGTGACGAAACGAATGTCGTTGGCCTTCTGAGAGCCAAGTGGAGACTATTAGAGCATATGAGTGCGCAGAAATCCACCGAATAGCAGTTAGTAGCATGAAAGTCAATGTAGCCTATCCTGACCTAGCCAAACATGTCATACCCAAACGTAGTCTATCTGAACATAACATTATGATACCGCTATTGCTGCCCTCGACAGAGACAAGCAGAATGTGCTACAGCACATTGGAGCGCAGATATCCTCAGCACTGCTGTGAATCGCACAACGGCCGTTGATACCCCAACCTAATCTGCCATAAACTAACCTGACCAAACACAGCATAGCCCAACATGATGTTCCGCGACCACTGCTCCTGCCCTCGCCATAGCCAAGCAGAAAGTATTGGAATACAGTAGAGCGCAGATATCCGCGCATGGCCGTATATTGGGCAAACGTTTAAACTATGCTATCCTAACCTCACTAATCGTAAAATAACCAAACGTAGTCTAACCCATCTTAACCAGCCGAGACCGCTATTGCTGGCCTCCCCAGCGACAAGCAGAATGTAGTAGAACCCAGTAAATCACAGAAGCCCGCCGAATAATAGTGTATACCGAACGTAACATAGCTCAACCTAACGTGCCACGGCCACTATTGCTCGCCTCCCCAGAGTCGAGCAGGGCATAGTAGAGCAACGTAGAGCGGTGAAATACACGGAACGGCAATGTATAGCACAATAGTCGAGGATATCCTAATCTAACCTAACACAACCCAACACAAAGGACGCAGCACGGCTCAGATAAGATGTCACGAATACTGCTCCTGGCCTCCACAGGGCCAAGCAGAATGCAGCAGAGCACAGTGTACCACAGAAGTACCCAGAATGGCAGCGTATGGCTCAAATGTCTAAGCTAATCTCTCCTTACCTAACCACACGTAACGTAAGCGAACGCTGACATGCTCAAGCTAACGGGTCGAGACCTCTAATGCTAGCCTCCCTAGAACCAAGCAGAGCTTGTTAGAGCACATCAGAGGGCAGAAATCCAACGAACTGCTGCGTATAGCACAAAAGTCTATGCTATCCTATCCATATCTCACCAAACGTAACATAGCCAATTGTAGCATAAGTCGACCTAACGTGCAGATACCACTATTCTGGCCACCCCAGGGCTACGCAGAATGTAACAGCACAGCAAAGCGCGGAAGTCCACCGCATTCCAGTGTATAACACAAAAGTCAAACGTATCCGGACCTGACCTGACCTAACCTAAACTATCCAAGCGTAGTGTAAATAAACAACACGTGACGAGACCAACATTGCTAGTGTCCCCACAGCCTAGCAGAGGACTTTTGAGCACATTTGTGCCCAGAAATCCACGGAATAGCGGTGATTAGCACAACAGTCTGTGTAGCCTTTCCCAACCTAGCCAAACGTAACACATCCAAACGAAGCCTAACTCAACCTGAAATGACCAGACCACTATCGCTGTCCTCCACAGAGACAAGCAGTGTGTACTAGAGAACAGCAGAGCGCAGAAATCCAGCTGAAAACAGTGTATAGCTGGAATGTCAAAGGTATACTTACAAAAGGTGCCTAGACTAAACTAACCAAATGTATCCTAACCAAACCTGAAGTTCTGCGGACACTATTGCAGAGTTGAGCAGAGTATAATAGAGCAATGTAGAGCGCAAGTCTCCGCCGAATAGCAGTTTAGAGCATAAAAGCTAAACCTATCCTATCCTAAAATATCCAACCGTAACATAACATGACGTAACATAGCTCCATCTATCGTACCCCTACCACTATTGCTGGCCTCCCCAGAGTCGAGCAGAACCTA
This sequence comes from Eufriesea mexicana, assembly GCF_001483705.2. Lineage (NCBI taxonomy): Eukaryota > Metazoa > Arthropoda > Insecta > Hymenoptera > Apidae > Eufriesea > Eufriesea mexicana. The sequence goes on along the minus strand of NW_016908828.1, from coordinate 75,911 downwards.
GAAGAGGACATTAGGGTGCATAGACCCATAGAATAGCAGCGTATAGCACAAAAATCGAATCAATCCATACTTAACTCAAGCTAACATAACCTATCCGAACGCAGCCTACATCAACGTAACGGGCCGCGGCCGCTATTGTTGTCCTCCCTAGCGCCAAGAGCAATGTAGTGAAGCGCAGTCGCGCGCAGAAATGCACCGAACAAGGGTGTTTGCTGCGAAAGTCACTGGTACACTTACCGAAACTAGCACAACCTAAATAAACCAAACGTAGCATAACACAGCCTAACGTGCCGAGGCCAATATTGCTGGCATTCCCAGAGCTAAGCATAATATAGTAGAGCGCCGTGCAATACAGATATACTCCGAATAGCAGCGTATAGCACGAAAAACTAAGTTAATCTGACCGAGCATAAGCGTTGCTAACGTAACCAAACTTAACATAACACAACATAACGTGCCGCGACTACTATTGCTGCCATCCACTGACCCAAGCAGGAGTTATTAGGAAAAAGTAGAGCGCAGATATCCGCGGATAGGCGTGTATAGCACAAAGGTCAAGACTATTCAATCCTAGCCTCCCAAACGTAACATACCCGAACGTAGCGCAGCTCAACCTAACGTGCTGAGACCACTATGGCTGGCCTCCCTGGAGCCAAGCAGAAAATAATAGAGCACACCGGAGCGCAGAAATCCTCAGCATTGCTGTGTGTAGCACAGAAGTCAAACGTAGCCTGACCTAACTTTGCCCAACCTAACATATCCGAACGTAGTGTAAGCAAACGTAGCGTGGGAAAACCAATTTCGCTGCCCTCGCAGAGCCAAGCAGAGCATATAAGAGCACATTTGAGTGCCGAAATCTCCCGAATAGTAGTGAATAGCACAAATATCAATGTAGCCTATCCTGACCTAGTCAAATGTAACATGACCAACTCAACCTGACATGACGAGACCATAATTGCTGGCCTCCAGATAGACAAGTAGAATAGACTAGGGTACAGTAGAGCGCAGAAATCCTCCGCACTGCCGCGAAGAGAACAAAAGCTGAAGAAACCATAACATAACCTGACCTAACCTAACCTAACCGAACGTTGCATAACTCAACATAAGGTGAGGAGACCACTGCTGCTGGCGCCCCAGAGCCAAGCAGAGAGTATTAGGCCATAGGAGATCACAGGAATCCACCACATAGTAGTTTATAGCACGAAAGTCGTAGCTATTCTTACCAAACTTGTCCTAAGCTAACCAAACGAAACGTAACCAAACTCAAATTAGCGTGCCACGAACACCACTGCACGCCTCCCGAGAGCCGAGCGGTGTATAGTAGAGCAATGTCGAGTGCGGAAATGCACCGAATAGTAGTGTACAGCAAAAAAGTCAAGGAAATCGTAGCCTAGCCTTCCTAACCTAACCTAACGGAACGTAATATTACTGAACCTCAAGTGCCGGGAACACTACTACTGGCTACCCCAGAGCCAAGCAGAGCATATTAGAGCACACTAGAGCGCAGAAATCCGCGAAATAGCGGTGTATAGTACAAATGTCAAAGTAGCACATCCTAACGTACCCAAACGTGACATATCCACACGTAGTGTAACATAACCCAACATTTCGAGAACACTATTGCTGGCATCGACAGAGACAATCAGAATCTACTCGAGCACAGTAGAGCGCAGAATTCCACCGTATTACAGTGAATGGCACAGAAGCCTTAAGTGCCCTAACCAGACGTGATTTAATCTAACCTAACCAAGCGCAGCATAATCCGAAATAACGGACCGCGACCACAGTTCCTGGCCTCCCCAGAGCGAAGCAGAATATAGTAGAGCACATTGGGTTACAGAAATCCGCCGAAAAGCAGCGTAAGGCACAAGAGACATAGTAGCCCGTCCTGACGTATCCAAACGTGACATACCAAAATGTAGCATATCTCAACCTATCATGATGAGACCACCATTGCTGGCCCCCACAGATACAAGCAGAATATACTAGAGAAATGTAGTGCGCAGAAATCCACCGCATTGCAGAGAATGTCATAATTGTCGAGAATATCATAACATAACCAGACCTTACCTAAGCTAACCAAACGTTGCGTATCTCAACGGAGCGCGGCGCGACCACTGCTGCCGGACTCCACAGAGACAAGCAGAATCGAGTAGATCGCAGTGGACAACAGGGACCCGGCGGATAATGGTCTGCAGCAAGAAAGTCACAGCCACCTTAAACAAACAAAAGCTAACATAACATAGTCTAGCGTAGCCTAACACAACAGAATGTGCCGCGAATATTGCTGCCCTCCCCAGGGCCAAGCGGAATATAGTAGAGCGCGGACGAGGGCAGAATGCCTCTGAATAGCAGTGTATAGCACGAGAGTAAAAGGTAACCTGACCGTGCTTGGTATAGCCTAACCTAATCAAAAGTAAGATAACTCAGTCTAATGTATCAACATCATTATCGCCGGCCTCCCCAGAGCAAAGCAGTAAATATTAGAAAACAGTTGGGCGCAGAAATCCGCGGATAGCAGTGTATAGCATAAATGTCTGGCCTATTATATACTAACCTCACCGAACGTAACATAGGCGAACGTGGCATAGCTCAACCTAATGTACCGAGACCACTATTGCTGTCAACCCCAGAGCCAGGCAGAACATACAGGAGCACACGGGAGGGCAGAAGCTCAACGTATAGCGGTGCATAGTAAAAAAAAGTCAAAGCTATCATATCCAAATATATCCAATATTAAAATTACCAAACGTAGCATAGCTAAACATATTGGCCGCGGCCGCTGTTGCTGGCCTCCAAAGAAACGAGCAGAACTTATTAGAAGATGGTAGGGCGCAGAAGGCAATGGAAGCGCAGTGTATAGCACAAAAGCCATATACTTCGTAACCTAACCTGACCCAACCTATCCGAACCAAACGAAGTCTAACTCAACATAATGTGCCGTTACCGCTGTTGGTGACCTTCGTACAGCTGAGCAGAGCGTATTAGTGCACATTAAAGCGCAGAGATACACCGAAGAGCAGTGTATAGCACAAAGGGCCGAGTAGCGTATCCTAACCTAGCCAAACGTAACACACCAACACATAGCCTAACCCAACCTAACACGCTGGGACCGCTACTGCTGGCCACCGCAGAGACATTCAGAATGTACCAGAGCACAGTATAGCGCATAAATCCACCGCACTGCAGTGAATAGCAAAAAGGCCGGAGATACCGTAGCATAACCTGCACAAGCCTAACCTAACCAAACGTAGCGTATCCCAAAATAGCGTACAGCGACCACTGCTCCCCGCTTCCCCATGGCAAACCAGAATTTCGTAGAGCGCAGTAGATCACAGAAATCCACAAAATAGCAGTGTAAAGCACAAAAGTCAAAGTAGCATATCCTAAACTAGCCGAACGTAACATACCCGAACGTAGCCTGTCTCAACTTAGCATGACGAAACAACTATTGCTGACGCCCACAGGGACTTCCAGAGTATACTAGAGCACAGTAGTTCGCATAAATCCTCCGCATTGCAGTGAATAGCACAGAAGTCAAAAATAGCCTGGCCGAGCTTGACACAAACTAACCTAACCAAACGTAACATAACACAACCTAACATGCCGAGATCACTATCGCTGGCCTCCACAGAGCCAAGGAGAGGATATTAGAACACGGTAGATAGCAGGAATCCGCGGGTAGCAGTGTTCAGCACAAATGTCTGAATTATCATATCCTAACCTCAACAAACGTAACACAACCGAACGTGGCATAGCTCAATCCAACGTGCCGAGAAGACTATTACTGGCCACCACAGAGCCAAGCACAACATACTGGAGCACAATGGAGCGCAGTGGTCCACCGAATAGCAGTGTATAGCACAAAAGTCAAAGCCACCATACCCTAATATATCCAATAATATCACAACCGAACGTAGCATAGCTCAACCTTACGCACCCCGATCACAATTGCCGGCCTCCACAGAGTCGAGCCGAACTTACTGGTGGGCAGTACGGCGCGGATGTCCATAGAAACGCAGTGCGTAGCACAAAAGTGGTATATATCCTGACCAAACCCAAGCAAACTTAACCTAACCAAACGTTGTTGTTGACGACCGCTGTTGTTGTCCTCCCCAGAGCCAGGCACAGCATATGAGTTCACATTAGAGTGCAAGGGTCCACAGAATAGCAATGAAGAGCACAAAAGTCAGAGCATTTATCCTAACCTAGCCAAACGTAACACATTCAAACGTAGCGTATATCAACCCAATATGACGAGACCGCTATTGCTGGCCTCCACAGACACAAGCAGAATGTACGAGAGCACATTATTGCGCAGGAAGCCATCTCATGGAAGCGAATAGCACAAGAGCCGGTGATATCTTGACCTAAACTCTCCTAACCTAACATAACAAGACATTGCACAGCTCAAAATAACGTGCCGCGGCCACAGCTCCATGCCTCCCTGGAGCAAAGCAGAATATAGCAGAGCACAGTAGACCACAGGAATACGCAGAATGGCAGTGTAAAGCGCAGAAGTCCATGTAGCCTCTCCTAACCTAGCCAAACCTGACATGCAAGAACGTAGCATTACTGAACGTAACTTGACGAGACCAGCGTTGCTCGCCTGTACAGAGGCAAGATGGATGCTCCGAAGCACAGTATAGCGAAGAAACCAACCGCATTGCAGTGAATAGCAGAAAAGTCGAAGATATCCTAACATAACCTGACCAAACCAAACCTAACCAACCATAGCGTAACACAACATAACGTGCAGCGACCACTGCTCCTTGCCGCCCATAGCCAAGCGGAATGTATTAGAGCAGAGTAGATCGCAGAGATGCAACGGAAAACAATTCATGGCGCGAAAGCCAAAGCTACCATCACCAAACATAACCTAACCCAACCCAACAAAACGTAACCTAACTCAAACTGACTTACCGCAACCGCTATTGCTCGCCTCCACAGAGACGAGCAGTGTATAGTAGAGCAATGCAGAGCGCAGGAATCCACCAAATAGCAGTGTAAATTACAGAGGTCGAGGATTTCCTAACCAAACCTGACCTAACCTAACCAAACCAAACGTAGCATAACTGAACATAACGTGCCGCGACTATTGCTGGCATCCGCAGGGCCAAGCAGAATATAACAGTGCACAGTCGAATGCAGAATTCCTCCGAATAGCAATGCAAAGCACGGAAGATGCAGTTAACCTAACCCAGCCAAACGCAACATAACTCAAGCAAACGTGCCTTGGTCACTATCGCTGGCGTCCCCAGAGCCAAGTAGAAAATATTTGATCATAGTAGAGCGCAGAAATCCGCGGGTAACTGAGTATAGCACAAATGTCTGAACTATCATATCCTGTCCTTACCAAACGTAAAACGCCCGGACGTAGCATAGCTCAAGCAAACGTGCCGAGACCACTACTGCTGGCCACCCCAGAGGCAAGCTTGACATACTGGAGCACACTTGTGCGCGAAATTCCACCGCATAGCATTGTATAGCACAAAAGTCAAAGCTTTTCTATCCCAGTATATCAAGTCCCAGCATAGCCAAACGTACCGTCGCTCAACATAAGGTACCCCGACCACTACTGCTGGCCTCCACAGTGCCGAGCAGAGCTTACTAGAGGACAGTATGGCGCAGAAGTTCACAGGAACGCAGTGCACGGCACAAATGTCATATGTATCCTGAGCTAACCCAAGCTATCGTAACCTAACCAAACGTAGCCTACATCAACAAGACGTGCCGCGGCCACTACTGTTGGCGTCCCAAGGAGCAGGCGGAATGTAGTAGAGAGCAGTCGAGCGCAGAAGTCCATCGAACAGCAGCGTATAACACGAAAGTCGAAGTTACCGTTACTCAAATTAACCCAACCTAGACCAACCAAAGGTAAGCTTAGTCAAACTAACATGCCGAGATATGCATTGGTGGCATTCCGATGGCTAACCACAATTTACTAGAGTACAGTACTGCGCAGGAATACTCCGAATGGCAGTGTACAGCACGAAGGTCTAAGACACCGGGCCGAGGCTATCCTAACCTAACCAAACCAAACGTAGACTAATTCAAGCCAACGCGGCGAGACTGCTATTGCTGGCCTCCACAGACCCAAGCAGAAAGTACTTGAACACAGTAGAGCGCAGATATACGCGGATAGGTGTGTACAGCACAAAAGTCTAAACAATCCTATCCAAACCGCAAATCGTAACATAACCAAGCGTATCATATCTCAACATAACGTGCCGAGACCACTATAGCTTGTCTCCCAGCGCCAAGCAGATCATATTAGAGCGCCGTAGAGAGCAAAAAACCACCGAACAGAAGTGCATAGGCAAAAGTAGTAGCTATCCCATCCTAACCGAAACGAAACTTACCTAACCATACGTAACACATCAAAACCTAACGTACAGCGGCCACAATTGTTGGCACCCCCAGAGCCAGGCAGATCACATTAGAGGACAGTAGAGCGCAGAAATCCATTGAATCGCAGCGTATGGCAGAGAAGTCAAAGTTATCCAAACCTAACCCATGCTAACGTAACCTAGCCGAACGTAACCTAACTCAAACTATCGTGACGCGGAGACACTTTCCCGCCTCTCCAACGCAAAACAGAGCCCACTAGAGGACAGTAGAGCGAAGAAATCCACCGAAATGCAGTGTAGAGCGCAAAGGTCGAAGGTATCCTGTCCTAACCTAACCGATCGTAGCATTACCAGACGTAACTTAACACAACCTGACTTGCGGCGACCACCACTGCTGTCCTCCCATGTGCCAAATAGGACAAACTGGACGAGACTAGAGCGCAATATACACACAATAGCATTGAACAGCAGAAGAGTCAAAGACATCAAAACCAAACCCAAACAAACATAGCCTAACCAATCGTAGCCAAGGCGAACATAACCTGCCGCGACCACTATGGCTGGCCTGGACAGGGTCAAGCATATTACAGTAGAGCACGAAGTTCCAACGAATAACAGTATATATCGCGAAAGTCGGTGCCACCCTAACCAAGCCTAATCTATCCCAACATACGCTAATGTACCCTAGCTGAAAATATCTTGCCGAGACCAAAATTGCTGGCCTTCCTAGTGCCAGTCAAAACGTATTGAGTCACAGTAGGGCGCAGAAATCCGACGTAAAGCAGTTCAAAGCGCAAAGGACGGAGCCATCATAGCCAAACCTAACACAACCCAGCTTAATCAAACGTACACATAACTCAACCTATAGTGGCACGACCGCTATTGCTGGCCACCTCAGGGTCGAGCAGAGTATAGCAGAGCATTGTAGAGCGCAGAAATCCGCCGAGTAGCAGTGTACAGCGCAAAAGTTAAAGTTATCCCATCCTAACCTGACCAAACGTAACACAGCCAAGCGCAGCATTGTCGAAGCTAACTTGCCGAGACCAATTTTGCTGGCATCCACGGAGCCCAGCAGAGCACGTTAGAGCACAACTGAGTGCAGAAACCCACATTGGTGTATAGCAGGAAAGTCGAAGCTGCCCCAGCTTAACATAGCCAAGCGTTACCTAACTCGACCTAACAGCCATACACAGTTATGGCTGACCTACCCACAACCAAGCAGATTATACTAGAGCACAGTAAATCGCTGATATACGGAGCGCTGCAGTACAAAGCACAAAGCTAAAGATAACCTTGCCTAACCTGTCCTAACATAAACCAACCAAACGTAGCCTAACTCAGCGTAAGATGCCGAGGCCACTATTGCGGTCTTTGCCGGAGCCAAGCTGAACATATCAGATCACAGTGGAGCGCAGATGTCCACCGAAAATCAGTGTAAAGCACAAAAGACAAGGCTTTCCTCGCCAAACCTAACTAATCGTAACATATCCAAACTTAACTTAACTAAACCTAACGCGCAGCGACGACTATTCCCTGCCCCCCATCGCCAAGGAGAACATATTAAAGAAGGGCAGATCGCAGATGTCCAAAGTGTGGCAATGCTTAGTAGCAGAATCTGAGAAATCCAAACTTAACCCAGGCTAACCTAACCAAACCAAACGTAACATAACTCTACCTCACGTGCCGAGACCAAAGCTGCTGGCTTTCCAGAGCCAAGCAGAATATGCTACAGCACAGTAGGGCGTAGAAAACGGCCGCACTATAGTGTAGAGGACAGACGTAAAAGGTATCCTAACGTAACCCAAACAAACCGAACCTAACCAAACGTAACAAAACCGTACCTAACTGGCCGCGTCTACTATTTCTGGCCATGCCAGTGCATAGCAGAATATGCCAGAGAAGAGTAGAGCGAAGAAATTGGACGCATTACATTGAATAGCGCAAAAGTCAAAGATATCCTGACCTAAACTCAAATAACGTAACTTAACCAAAAGTAGCATAACTCATAGCAATATTCCGATACCAGTATTGCAGGACTGCACAGAGCCGAGCATAGCATGAAAGAGCGCAGAAATGCATAGAATCGCAGTGTATAGCAGAACATTCAAAGCTATACAAACATAAGACAAACAAACATAACCTAACGGAACGTAGAACAACTAAGCACGACTTGCCGCGACCACTATCGTTGTGCTCCCCAGGGACAAGCACAGCTCAGTTGAGCACTGTAGAACGCAGAAAGCCTCCAAATAGCAGTGCATATAACAAAAGCCAACGGTACCCAGAATTAACCTAACCTAACCTAACATGACCCTGCGCAGACTAATTAAACTAACGGGCCGAGGCCGCTGTTGCTGATCTCTGCAGAGTCAAGCAGAGCATAATAGTGGGGAACAGAGCGCAGAGATCTACCGCATTGCAGTGTAAAGCACGAAAGTCACAGGTACCCTAACATAACACAAACACATCTAACCTAACCAAACGTAAGCAAACGCAAACTAACGCGCCGCGGCCACGGTTTCTGGCCACCACAAAGCAAAGGAGAGCATATTGCATCACTGTAGTGCGCAGAAATCCGCAGAATGGCCGTGGAGAGCGCGAAAGTCGAGGACATCCTAACCAAACCTATCACAACCTAACCTAACCAGACGTAGTATAACTAAACCTATCGAGCCAGCACCATCATTGCTGGCCATTACAGAGAGAAGCAAATCATGTCAGAGCACTGCACAGCGCAGAAATCCGCAGAATATAATTGTATAGCACGAAAGTCAAAGGCATCCTAGCCAAACACATACAAACCTCACCTAACTAAACCGAACCTAACAAACTATAGTGCCGCGAACAATATTTTAGGCCTCCCCTGTGTGGAGCAGTTTATAGTAGAACAATGAAGAACGCAGATATCCACAGAATGGCACCGCATAGCATAAAAGTCAAAGCTACCCTGCACTACCCTAACCAAACGTAACATAAACGAACGTAGCCTAACTCAGCATAACATGCCGAGGCCACCATTGCTGGCCTTCGCAGAGCAACTCAACGAATGCTAGCGCACAGTAGAGCGCTGAATTGCGCAGCGCAGCAGTGTACAGCAGATGAGCTGGAGCAACACTATCCTAACCTAAAAGATCATGACGTGACAGAACGCAATGTAACGCAACCTACCGCGCAGCGACCACTACTGCTGGCATCCCCAGGCTTGAAAAGGGTCAAGTGAAGAACAGGAGAGCCCAGAAACCCACCGAATAACAGTGTACACCAAGAAAGCCAATGCTACCCAGACCTAAACCAAACTAACGTAGCCTGACCGAACGCAGCCTAACTCAACCTAACGTACCAAGACGACTATTGATGGCATCCCCGCAGTGACGCAGAACATACTAGTGCACAGTAGACCACAGAAATACTCCGAAGAGCAGTATATAGCGCAAAAGTCTAAGAAATACTATACTAACGTAACTAAACGTAGTATAGCCAAACGTAATCTTAATCAACCTAACGTGCCACAAACTATATTGCTGGCCTCAACGGAGCCAAGCAGTTTCTGATGGAGCACTGCGGAGCGCTGAAGTCCATAGAATAGCTGTTTGTGGCACAGAGGACAAAAACACACTAACCTGACCCAACGTAACCTAACCTACACTAACGTAACCCGTCTAATAACCAACCTGACGCGACAACTGTTGCTGGCCTCCCAGAGCCAAGCAGAACATATTAGGGGAAAGTAGGGCGAAAAAATCCATTGAATCGCTGTGTATGGCTGAAAAGTCAAAGCTATCCGAACTTAACCCATCCTAACATAACCAAACCGAACGAAACCTAACTCAAACTAACATGCCGCGACCACAATTTCTGGCCTCCCCACAGCAAAATGGACCATACTAGTCGACTGCAGAGCGAGGAAATCCACCAAATTGCAGTGTAGATCCCAAAGGACAAGGCTATCCTGTCCTGACCCAACCGTTCGTAGCATTACCAGACGTAACCTAACACAACCTGACGTGCCACGACCTCATTGCCGGCCTCAACAGAGCCAAGCAGAGCATTATAGAAGAGAGTAGCGCGAAGAAGGCCATCGAATCGCAGTGTACAGGAGAGAATCCGAAGCCCCCCAAGCCTAGACGAAGCTAACGTAACATAACCAAACCTAACCTATCCCAACCTAACGAGCCGAAGCCAATATTGGTGGCCACCACAGTGCCAAACAGAACATATTGCATCACAGTGGATAGTAGAAGTCCACCGAATAGCAGTGTACAGCACAAAAGTCAAAGCTATCCTAACCTAACCGAATCAAGCATGACGTAACCGCACGTAACATAACTCTACTGAACACGCCTAGACCACTGTTGCTGATATTCCAAGGGTGATGGAGAATATACTAGAGCACAATAGAGTGCCGAAGTCCGCCGCATTGCAGTGTAAGGCACAAAAGAGTAGGATATCCTGGCCAAGCCTAACATAGTCTAACCTAACCAAACGTAACGTAACTCAACCTAATGTACCGCGACCACTATGGCAGGCGTCCCCATTGAAAAACAGATTATGATGTAGCACAGTAGAGCGCAGTAGTCCGTAGGATAGCTGTGTTGGGCACAGAAGCCAAAGCCGTTCTAGCCTAGCTCAACCTAACCTAACATTAATAAACGTAATCTAACTCAGCCTGACTTTACGCGACCAGCATTGCTGGCCTCCACAGAGCCTAGCAGAGCATGATATAGCGCCGAAGCCCACAGAATCGCAGTGTATAGCAGGACAGCATGAGCTGTTCTAGCCTAACATGTCCAAACATTGCACAGCCAGATGTAACATAACTCAACCTAACGTACCTAGGCCACTATAGCTGACTTCCACAGAGCCAACCGGTATATACCAGAGCATTACAGAGCGCAGAAAACCGACGTATAGCAGTGTCTAGCGCAAATGTCAAAGACATCATAGCCAAACTTAACCCAACCTAGCCTAACCTAACGTAATCTTCCTCAACCTAACGTGCCTAGACCACTATTACGGACCTTCGCAAAGCCATCCAGAATTTACCATATCACAGTAGAGCGCATAAATCCGCCGTATTGCAGTGCACAGCAGAAAAGTCATATCTATTCTGTCCTTACCTAACCATACGTGACATAACCGAAAGTATCCTAACTCAACCAAACGTCCCGAGATGACTTATTCTGGCCTCCACAGGGCCATTCAGAATATACTAGAGGGCAGTAGAGCGTAGAAATAGACCGCATTGCAGTGAAAGGCACAAAAGTCAAAGCTCCTCTGTCCCAATCTGTCCAAACGTAGTATAATTAAACGTATCCTACCTTAACCGAAAGTACGGAGAACGCTATGGCTGGAATCCACAGAGACCAACAGAATATAATATAGCACAGTAAGGCGCAGGGAGCCACCGAAATAGCAGCGTATAGCACAAGAATCAATCATGTCCTAACCCAAAAGTGCCTAACCGAAGCTAGCCAAGCGTGGAATAACTAAGCCTATCGAGCCGAGACCACTACTTCTGACCACCCTAGTGCCAAATAGTGAACCCTAGAGCACACTAGGGCGCACTGATGCACCGAATAGCAGTCTATAGCTCAAAAGTCAAAGCTATACAGTCCATACTCAACCCAACTTAACCTAACAAAACGTAATCTAACTCAACCGAAGGTGTCGCGACCAGTATTTCTGGCCTCAACAGAGTCAGGCAGAGCATACTAGAGGAGAGTGGAGCCCAGGAATCCATAGAAACTCAGTGTACAGCAGAAGAGTCGAAACTAACCAAACCTAACCAAAGAAAGCATAACACATCCAAGCGTATACTAACTTAACGTAATGTGCCGAGGCCACTATTACTGGCAATCCCAGAGCCAAGCAGAACATAGAAGAGCACAGTAGTGCGCAGAAGTCCACCGCATTACAGTGTACAGAACAGAAGTCGTAGATATCCTAGCCTACCCGAAAAGCACCGAAACCAACCAAACGTATCGTAACAAAGCCTAGCGCGCCGCGGCCACAATTTCTGGCCTCGCCAGAGCAAAGCATGGCATACCAGATAACAGTAGCGAACAGAAATCCACCGAATGGCAGCTTACAGCCTAAAAGGCGAAGTTATCCTAGCCTAACCTAACCAAACATAACATAATCACACGTCGCATTACTCAACCTAACGTGCCGAGACCAATAATGCAGACCTCCGCAGAGCCAAGCAAAGCACATTAGAGCACACCTGATCGCAGAAATCCACCGAATATTGGTGTTTATCACAAAATTCGAAGTTGACATAGCCTAACGTAACCCAACCTACCATTGCCAAACGTACCCTAACTCCACCTAACCGCCGTACACAATTGTTGCTGACCTCACCACAACCAAGCAGAGTATACTAGAGCACAGTAAATCTCAGATATACGAAGGGTTGCAGTGCAATGCACAGGGGTGGATGTAACCTGGCCTAACCTGACCAAACATAACATAACCGAGCGTAACCTGACCGAAACTAACGTTCCTTGGCAACTATTTCTGGCCTCCCCAGAGCTAAGCGGATTATAGAAGAGGACAGTGGAGCGCAGATTTCCATGGGATCCCAGTGTATAGCAGAACAGTCAAAGCTACCCAAACACAACACAAACACCCACGGCCTACCCAAATGTAGCCTAACACATCCTAACATGCATAGGCCAATATTAATGGACACCCCAGAGTTGAGCAGAGTATAGTAGAGCACTGTGGTGCGTAGGAATACAACGAATAGCAGTGTAAGAACAAAAGTGAAAGATTTGCTGACCAAACCTAACCCAACGTAACCAAACCAAACGTAACACAACTGAAACTAATGTGCCGCGGCCACTATGGCTGGCGTCCACAGAGGCTAGCAGAATATGATAGAGCACAGTAGAACGCAGAGGTCCATACCATAGCAGTGTTGAGCGCAAAAGTCAAAGCTATCCAAACCCAACCAAAGTAACCTAACACAACCAAACGAAATCTAACACAACCTAACATGCCGCGACAATAATAGCTGTCCTCCAAGTAGCCCAGCGGAGCATAATGGAGGCTAGTAGAGCGCAGATATCCATAGAATCGCAGTGCATAGCAGAAATTACGAAGCAACCCATACCTAACCATAGATAACGTAACATAGCCGAATGTCGCCTATCACAAACAACCCTGGCGAGACCATTATTTCTGCCCTCCCCAGAGCCAATCAGAATATACTACAGCAGAGTAGCGTGCAGAAATCCATCGAATAGCAGTATAAAGGACAAAAGTCATTGCCGCCCTAACGAAATAAAGCCCAACGTAACCTAACCAAACGTAACCTATCTCAGGCAAACGTGCCACGACAAATACTGCTGGCATTCACAGAGCCAAGCAGAGGCGGGTAGAGCAATGTAGGGATACGAAATCCTCTGAATAACTGTTTATAGCGTAAAAGTCGAAGCTATCCTATCCTAACGCACCCAAACGTAACATAACCAATTGAACATATCCAAGCTTTACCTGGTTCAGCCTATCGTGGCGATACCACCATTGCTGGCCACCACAGATCCGAGCAGAACATATTTGAGGGGAGCAGGGCGCAGAAATCCACTGATTCGCAGTATATGGCAGAAACGTCAAAGCTACCCTTACTGAACTTAACCTAACCTAACCAAACCAAGCGGAACAGAACTCAAACTATAGTGCTGATACCACAATTGATGGCCTCCCCAGAGCCATGCAGAAAGCATAAGAGCACAGAAGGGCGCAGCAATCCACCGAATAGCAGGTGTATAGCACAAACGTCAAAGCTATCCTGTCCCATCCAAGCCAAGCGAAACGAAGCATAGCGCAGCGTATTTCAACCTAACGTGCCGAGACCGCTATTGCTACTCTCCACGGAGCCAAGCTGGACATAGGAGAGGAGAGTAGAGCGCAGAAGTCCATAGGAACGCAGTGTATGGCACAAAAGTCAAAATTACCCTGTCTCACCTAACAAAACTTATCATAATTGAACGTAACCTAGCACAGCCTAACGTTACGAGGCCACTATTGCTAGACTCCCTATAGCCAAGCAGAGTATACTAGAGCGCAGTGGAGGGAAGAGATCCACCGAATAACAGTGTATAGCTAAAAAGTTAAGGCCATCCTGACCAAACTTGTCCTAAGGTGGCCTAACTAAGCGTAAGCTATTTAAACCAAGCGTGCCAGGACCACAATTGCGGGCATTCCTATAGCCAAGCAGAGGCCAGTGGAGTGATGTAGAGCGCAGATATCCACCGAGTATCAGCGTATATCACAGAAGTATCTGCTACCATATCCTAACCAATCCAATCTTAACATAGCCAAACGTAAACTAACTCTGCATAACCAGCCGAAACCACTACTGCTGGCATCCACAGAGACAAGCGGAGTATACTGAAGCATAGTAGAGTGCAGGTATCCACCGCATCGCAGTGTATAGCACAAAAGTCGAAGCTATCATTACATAACATTTGCTAACGTAACTAACCATGCGTGGTGTGAACAGACATAACGAGCCGCGACCACTATTGTTGGCCTCCCGAGGGCCTAGCAGATTAGAATACAGCACAGTGGGGGGGGGGAGGAATGCACCGATAACTGTGTACAGCATGAAAGTATTATCTACCATAGCTAATCCTGCCAAACCAAACCTTACCAAACTTAACCTAACTCAAGCTAACGGGCCACGATCACCATTGCTCGCATCCCAAGATTCGAGCAGAGTGTAGTAGAGCAGTATAGAATGCAGAAATCCACCGAGTAACAGTGTATAGCGTGAAGGTCAAAGCTATCCTGCCCAAACCTAACCAAACGTTACATAACACAAACAAACGTGCCACGACCCCCATTGCTGGTCAACCGCGATGTCGAGTAGGGTACAGCAGAGCAACGAAGGGCACAGAAATCAACCGAATAGTAGTGTATAGCACAAAAGCCAAGGACATCCTACCTAAACCTAACCAATCGTAGCATACCCCTACGTAACATAACTCAAACTAACGCGCCGCTGGCACAATTTTTGTCGTCCCCAGAGCAAAGCAGAGAATATTAGATAACAGTAGATCGCCGAAATACACCGAATAGCAATGTATAGCGCAAAAGTTGAAGCCATTGTTTCCTAGCCGAACAAATCGTAACTTAACCAAACGTAACATAAACCAAGATAACGTGCCGCGACCATTATTGGTGAGCTCCCCAGACTCGAGCAGAGTATAGTAGAGCACAGTAGCGCGCAGATTTCCACCTAGCAACAGTTCATAACACGGAAATCAGAAATATCCAAGCCTGACGCCACATAACCTATCCTAACCGAACGTATCATGACATATCATAACGTGCCGCGACCAATATTGATGGCATTCCGAGAGTCGGGCAGAGCATAGTACATCGTTGTAGGGCACAGAAGTCCACCGAAGGGCGGTGTGTAGCACAAAACTCAAAGTTAACCCGCCCTAACCATACCAAACGTAACATAACCAAAAGCAACCTAACTCAGCCTACCGTGCCGAGAGCACTACTACCGGCCTCCCCGTAGCCGAGCAGAATATACTAGAGCACAGAAGTGTGCAGAGATCCACCGAATATCAGTGTACAGGACAAACGACAGAGTCATCCCAGCCAAACTAAGCAAATCCTCATGGAAAGGAACGTAACCTAACATAAGCAAACGTGCCACGACTACAATTTCTGCCGGCCCCAGAGACTAAAGAGGCTAGCACAGCAATGCAGAGTGCAGGTATCTACCGAACAGCAGTGGATACCACAGAAGTCAAAGCTATTCTCACCAAACCTAACCGAACCTAGCCACGACAAACGTAACCTAGCCCAACCAAACGTGACGAGGCCACTCTTGCTGGACTCCCCTGCGTCAAGCAGAGCATACTGGAACTCCGTAGAGTACTGATATCCGCTGCACAGCAGTGTATAGCACAAAAGTCCAGCATATACTAAACTATCCTGCCCAGACTTATCCTACCCAAGCGTAGCCTAACCCCAATGTAACGAGCCGATACCACCATTGCTGGCCTTCGCAAAGCGAAGCTGCACATATTAGAGCACATTAGAGTGCAGAAATCCATCGAATAGCAGTTTATAGCACAAAACCCTCAGCAATCCTCTCCTAACCTAACCAACCGCAACATAACTCTACGTAACGCAACTCAGCCTAACGCGAAGCGATCGCTATTGCTGGCCTGCCCAGAGCCTATCAGAACCAGTGCAGGTACCCATTGAAACACAGTGAATAGCAGAACAGTCAACGTTATCCAAACTTAACCCAAACAAGCGTAACCAAAGCAAACGATGCACAGCTCAAAATAAGGTGCCGCGACCGCAATTGCTGTACAGCCCAGGGCCAATCGCAACATAGTATAACACACTAGAGCGAAAAAATCCACCGAATAACAGCTTATACTACGAAGGTCAAAGCTATCCATACATATCCCAAACAAACGCAACCTATCCAAACGCAGTATAATGCAAACTAACGTGCCGGGACCATTATTTCTGGCCTCCACTGAGTCGAACAGAGTATATTAGAGCTATGTAGAGCGAAGAAGTCCGTCAAAGAGCAGTGTACAGCGCACAAATCGAATCAATCACATCCTAACCTATCGAAACGCAACACAAACGAGCCTACACTGACTTAACCTGACGTACCGAGACCACTATTGCTGGTCTCTACAGAGACGAGCGGAAAACATCAGAGCACAGTAGAGCGCAGAGAGCCTACATATAGCACTGTACAGCACAAGCGAAAAAGATACCCTGACATAACGTTGGCTATCCTAGACTAACCAAACGTGGACTAACTATTGATATCTGCTTTCTACTCCCCTCTAATGTGCTCTACTTGGCTCCGGCGAGGACTCGGCACTTTAGGCTGAGATAGTTTATGTTTCGTTACGTTACGTTTGGCCTGGTCAGGATAGGGTAGCTTCGACTTCTGTGGTGTACACTGCTATTCGGTCGATACCTGCGAACTTCGTTGCTCTACTAGCAGCGGCTTCTCTCTGGGGAGGCCAGAAACAGTGGCCGTGGCACGTTTGGTTGCTTTATGTCACGTGTGGTAAGGTAAGGTTAGGCTAAACTTGGAGAGGATTGCTTTGACGTTTGTGCCATACACTACTATACGGTGGCTTTCTGCGCTCTATAGTGCTCTAGTATATTCTGTTTGGCTATGGGGAGGACAGCAGTATCGGTCTCGGCACGTTTGTCTGTGTTATGATACGCTTGGCTGGGCCACGTTTGGTTAGGTTTGGTTAGGGTAGCATTGCCTGCTGTGCCTTACACCGCTATACGGTCGATATGTGCGCCCTGCAATGCTCTACTAGCATCTGCTTGACACTAGGAGGGCCAGCAATAGCGTTCTTCGCTCTACGCTCCGATAATATGTTCTGCTTGGCAATGGTGAGGCCGGCAATAGTGGCATCTGCACGATATATTCAGATAGTTTACGTTCAGCTGGGTTAGGTTAGGATAAGTTTGGTTAGGATTGCTTTTACTTTTGCGCTCTGCACTGCAATTCCTTGGATATCTGCGACCCGCAGTGCTCTAGTATGTTCTGATTGTCTCCGGGGAGGGTAGGAATAGCGGTCCCGGCACGATACGTGGAGTTAGATTAAGTCTGGTTATGCCATGTTTGATTCGGCTAGGATAGAGTAGCTTTGATTCTTATGCTGTACACGGCTGTTCGGTGGATTTCTGCGCTCTACATTGCTCTAATATGCCCTGCTAGGCTCTGGGAAGGCCTGCAATGGTAGTGCCGGCAAGTTATTTTGAGACAGGTGGCGTTTGGATATGTTACGTTTGGATAGTTTAGGACAAAATAGCATTGACTTTTGTGCTGTACACTGCTATCCGGTGGACTCCTGCGCTCTACGTTGTTCTACTATTCGCTGCTCGTCTCTGTGGAGGCCAGCAATATCGGTCGTGGCACGTTTGGTTGAGTCATGTTTGGTTTGGCTTATGTCAGGTTGAGTCAAGTTTGGTTAGGGTGGCTTTGACCTTTGTGCTATACATTGCCATTCTATGGACCTCTGCGCCCTACTCTCCTCTAACATGACCTGCCTGGCAGTGGGGAGGCGAGCCATACAGGTCGCGGCACGCTTGGTTGTGTTTGGGTACGTTTGGCTACGTTAGGATTTGCTGGGTTACGTTAGGGTAGCTCTGACATGTGTGCTTAACACAGACATCCTACGGTCTTCTGTGCTCTGCTGTGCTCTATCATACCCTGCTTGTCTCTGGGGAAGCCAGCAATAGTGTTTCTGGCATGTTAGGTTTAGCTACTCTACGTTCGGCTGGGTTAGGTTAGGTATGGTTAGGACAGGATACCTTTGACTTTTGTGCTATACGCAAAAATTTTGTGACATTCTGCGCTCTACTGTGCTCCAACACACTACAGCACTAGTGGTCATGGCACGATAGGTTGTGATAGGCTACATTCGGTTAGGTTACGTTTATTAGGGATAGGTTGGGATATCTTTGACTTTAGTAGAGTGCACTGCCATTCTATGGACCTCTGCGTTCTTCTCACCTCTAAGAAGCCCTGCTTGGCGATGTGGGGTCCAGCAGTACTGGGATAGGCACGTTAGATTGGGATTGGCTGCGTTTGGTTGTGTTAGGTTATGCCACGTTAGGTTATGATGTCTTCTACTTTTCCCCTTTACAATCCAATACGGCGAATTTCTGCGGTCTGCTATGCTCTAGTGTATTCTGCTTGGCTCTGGGGTGGTCAGCAATAGAGGTGTAGGAGCATTAGCAGGAGCTAGGTTACGTACGAATATACTACGTCCTGCTAATTTAGGATAGGATAACTTTGACCTTTGTGCTATACACTGCTATACGGTGAAATTATGCTCTCTGCTGTGCTCTAATGTGTTCTGCTGGGCTCCAGGCAGGCCAGCAATAGAGGTACCGGCTCGATACGTTTAGATATTCTAAGTTCGGTTATGCTAGGTAACGTCAGGTTAGGTTAGGATATCATTTACTCTTGTGCTATACATTGCTATTTTGTGGCATCCTGCGCTCTAATGTGCTCTACTCTAATCTGCCAGAACCTGCGGAGCCCAGAATTAGTTGTCACGGCTCGATAGGATGCCTTAGGATACGTTTAGTAATGTTATGGTTGGTTAGGTTACCGTAGGGTAGCACCGACTTTTGCGCTATACACCGCTGTTCGGTCGATATCTGTGAAATGCATTGCTCTACCAGCGTCTGCTTGTCTCTGGGGAGGCCAGCAATAGCTGTCGTGACAGGATTGGTTGAGCTACGTTTCGCTTGGTCAGTTTAGATTTGGTCAAGTGTGGTTAATATGGCTTTGACCATTGCGCTATAAACTGCTATTCGGTCGACATCTGCGCTCTGCATTGCTGTACTAGCATCTGCTTGCCTCTGCGGTGGCCAGCAACTATGGTCGTGGCACGTCAGGCTGGATTTCGTAACGTCCGCTTGCGTTACGTTTGGTTAGGTTAGGAAAGGATAGCCTTGACTATTGTGCTATACACTGCTACTCTGTGGATTCCTGCGCTATATATTGCTCTACTACACTCTGCTCGAACCTGGGGAGGCTAGCAGTGGCGGTTGTGGCACGATATGTTTAGTTAGGTTACGTTTGGCTAGGTTAGGTTAGGATACGATTCGTTAGGATGGCTTTGCTTTTGTGTTGTACACTGCTATTCGGTGGGTTTCTGCGCTCGGTTGCGCTCCTGTATACTCCACTTGGGTATCTGGGGACCATCAGTACTCTTCTCGGCACGTTAGTCTTAGCTAGCTTGTGCCTGGTTATGCAACATTTAGATAAGTTAGGATAGGGTTGCTTAGACTTTTGTGCCACGTACAGCTATTCCATGGATTTCTGCGCTCTACATTGCTCTACTATGCTCTGCTCGGCTCTCGGGAGGCCAGCAATAGTTGTAGCGGCACGTCGGCTTAAGTTCGATTACGTTTGGTTTGGTTAGGACTGGATAGATTTGGCTTTGCGCTTTATACTGCTATTCGGTCGATATCTGTGCGCTGCGTTGCTGCAGTAGCATCTGCTTGAACCTGGGGAGGCCAGCGATGGCGGTCGTGCACGTTTGGCTGAGATAGATTACGTTTGGTTTGGTTAGGTTAGGATTGTCGATATCTGTGCGCTGCGTTGCTGCAGTAGCATCTGCTTGAACCTGGGGAGGCCAGCGATGGTGGTCGTGCACGTTTGGCTGAGATAGATTACGTTTGGTTTGGTTAGGTTAGGATAAGTTAAGTTAGGATGCCCTTGGCTTTAGTGCTATACGTTGCTGTTTGGTGGCTTTCCGCGCTCTAGTGTGCTCTACTATACTCCGCCCGACGCTGGGAGACCAGCATTAGCGGTCATGACTCGATAGGATGCGTTAGGATACATATAGTTATGCTTTGGTTGTTTAGGTTAATATAGGGTAGCTTCGACCTTTGTGCTGTACACTGCTATTCGGAAGATTTTCACGCTCTACCCCGCTTTAGTGTGCTAACCCCGAATCTGGGTGTCCAGTAATTGTGCTCTAGGCAGGTTTGGTTGAGATAGGCTACGTTCGGTTAGGATACGTTAGCTTTGGTTAGGTTTGGGTTGCTTTGACTTTCTGGTAGGGGCAGTTGTCCGTCTGAGTTCTGCCCTCAACTGTGCTCTAGTATGCTTTGCTTGGTTCTGGTGGGTCCAGCAACCGCGCTCTCTGCACGTTAGTTTGGGATAGATAAAGTTTGGTTATGTTATGTTTGGAAACGTTAGGATAGGACAGCTTTTACTTCTACGCTGCACACCGTTATTCGGTTGATTTCTGCTCTCTGCAGTGCTCTACTCTATTCTCCTTGGCTCCCGGGAGGCCAGAAGTATTGGACTCGGCTCGTTAGCCTGAGATAGGTTGCGGTTGGTTACGTTACGTTTGGCTAGGTTTGGAGATGATTGCTTTGAATTCTGCGCTTTACACTGCTATTCGGTGGACATGTGCGTTCTACTGTGCCCTAATGTGCTCTGCTTGGCGCTGTGGATGCCAGCAGTGGTGTTCCCGGCACGTTACTATTATGTCAGGGTATCTTTGACTTTTGTGTCTTGCACATTAGTGTGGCGGACTTATGCGCTTCCCTGTGCTGTGGTATGTTCTGCTTTGCTCTGGGGAGGTCAGCAATATCGGTCAAGGCACGATAGGTTGAGTTAGGTTACGTTCGTTTGTGTTACGTTCGGTTAGCGTAGGAGAGTATAGCTTTGACTTTTGCGCTGTACACTGCTGTTCGGAGGAATTCTGCTATCTACCGTCACCTAATATTCCCTCCTTGCAGTGGGGAAACCAGAAACAGCGGCCGCGGCGCGTTATGATGAGTTAGGTTACGTACGGTTACGTTACTTTTGCTGGGGTTAGGCATGGATAGATATGACTTTCGTGGTATACGCTGCTGCTCGGCGGATTTCTATGCTCTACTGTGTTCTAGTATATCCTGCTTGGCTCTGGGGAGGCCTGCAATAGAGGTCTCGGCTCGACAGGCTTAGCTATTCTACGCTCGGTTAGGTTAGTTTGGGTCAGGTTAGATTAGCATACCTCTGACTTTTGTTCTATACACTGATGTTTGGTGGATTCCTGCTCTCTCCATTGCTCTACTACACTCTGTTCGACTCTCGTTATCCGAGCAATAGTGGTATGGCGCGTTAGGTTGTGTTAGGTTACGTTCGGTTAGGTTAGGATATGTTAAGTTTAGTTAGGGTAGCTTCGACTTTCGTGTTATTCGCAGGCATTCGGTGGACTCCTGCCCTCCAATATGCTTTACCCTATTGTGCTAGACCCTGGGGAGGCTGGAAATATTGGTCGCGGCACGTTAGGGTAGGTTAGGTTGCGCTTGATTAAATTACGCTCGGACAGGTTAGGAGAGGGTAGCTGTGACTTTTGTGCTATACACTGCTATTAGGCGCATTTCTACGATCTATTCTGCTCCAGCATACTCGGCCCGGCCCTGGGTATGCCAGTAACAGTCCTCCCGGAGAGTTATATTGATTTAGGCTGCGTTTGGCTATGTTACGTTTGGTCACTTTAGGAGAGGATAGCATCGACTTTTGTGTTATATACTGCCATTCGTTGAACTTCTGCGCTTACACTGTGCTCTAATATGCTCTGCTTGGCTCTGGGAGGGACGCCAACGGTGGTGTCGGCAGGCTACTTTGAGTTACGCTACCATTGGTTAGGTTATGTTATGTCAGGAGAGGTTAGGATGTCTTTGACTCTTTTGCTTTACTCTGCGATGGGGCTGATTTGAACTCTGTACTGTGTTCCAGTATATACTTATTGAGTCTGGGAAGGTCAACAATAGTGGCGTAGGCACGTTAGGTTGAGTTGGGTCAAGTTTGGCTATGTTACGCTTCGTTACGTTAGGACTGCAGAGATTTGATTTTTCTGCTGTACACTGCTATTCGGTGGATTGCTGCGCTGTACTCTGCTGTAATAAGCTCTGCTCCGCTCTGGGATGGCCAGGATACTCGTCTCGGCACGATAGGTTGTATTCCGTTACGTTTCATTGGGGCAGGTTAGGAAGGCTTGGTTAGTATTTCTTTGACTTTTGCGCTCTTCACTGCTTTTCGGCGGATTCCTGCGCTATACTGAGGTCTGCTATATTCCGCTTCTGTCCGTGGAGGCCAGCAATGGCGGAGTCGTCGTGATAGATTCTGTTATACTCCGTTTGTATGTGTTACGCTTGGCTAGGTTAGGATACATTACTTTTACCTTTGTGCTCTACTCTGCTATTCGGTCGACATCTGTGCTCTAATGTGCTCTAATATACTCTGCCTGGCTCTACGAAGGCCACAATAGCGGTCGCGGCACGTTGTGTTGAGTTAGGTCACGTTCGATTAGGTTAGGTTATGTCAAGCTCGGTCTGGTTATCCGTGACTACCGTGCTGTACACTGCTTTTCGGAGGAATTCTGCATTCGACTCCGCTCTACTATATTCTGCTCGGCCCTTGGAAGGCCAGAAACTGCCGCGGCTCTTTATACTTCGTTAGGCTACGTTTGACTAGTTTGTGTTAGGTCATGTTTGGCTAGGATTGCTTCGACCTTCGTGCAATACACCATATCCGGCGGGCTACTGTGATCTACTGTGCTCTACCGAATTCTGCTTGGCTCTGTAGAGTCCGGCAGCAGTGGTCGCGGCACGCTCTGCTGAGTTACTCTACGTTTGGTTAGGTTAGGATTGGTCAGGTTATCTTAGGATATGTACCACTTATGTGCGTTTGAATGCATTGCTGATAATTTTTGCGAACTGCTGTGCTCTAGCGCACTCTTCTTGTTTCTGTGGATGTCAGCAACATCTGTATCGTCATGCTAGGTTGAGTTAGGTTACGTTTTGATATGCTACGTTTGGCAAGAATTAGTTAGGTCAGGTTATGCTAGGATATCTACGGCTTTTGTATTCACTGCAATGCGGTGGATTTCTGCGCCCTTCTGTGCTCTGTTAAATTCCGCTAGTCTCTGTGTATGTCAGCAATAGTAGTCTCGGCAAGTTAGGTTGATCTATGCCAGGCTTGGTTGTGTTACGTTTGGTGAGGTTAGGACAGGATAGTTCAGGCATCTGTGCCATACACTGCTGTACTCCGTTTTCTGCGCTCAGCTGCGTTCTAACATTCTCCGCTGGTCTCTGGGGAGGCGAGGAATAGTGGTCTCGGCGCGTTAGGTTTAGCTAAGCTACGTATGCATATGACAAGTTTGGTTATATCATGACAGAATATCTTTGACTTTCGTGCTATTCACGGCCATTCGGTGCATTTATGCGCCCTACTGCCCTCCCATGTGCTATGCTTCGCTCTGCGGTGGCCAGTAATAGTGGTGTCGGCACGTTAGGTTGAGTTATGCTACGTTTGGTAAGGTTAGGTTAGGCCAGGTTATGCTAGGGTAACATAGACTTTTGTAACATACACTGATATTCGGTAGATCTCTGCCCTCAGCATTGCTCTAGCATACTCTGCTCGACTCTGGGGAGGCGAGAAGTAGCGGTCGCAGCAGGTTAGTTCGAGTTAGGTTACGTTTGGTTAGGTCTGGTTAGGCTACGTTTGATTATGATAGCTTTGACTTCCGTGCTACAAACTGCTATTTGTTGTACCTCTAAATCTAGGGCGCTCTACTACATCCTGCTTGTCTCCGGGGAGGCCAGAAGCGGTGGCCGCGGCACGTCATTATGAATCATGCTACGTTCGGTTAAGTTAGGCTAGGTCAGGTTAGGTTGGCATATCTGCGGTCTTTGTGCTATTTATTGCATTGCGGTGTATTTCTGTTCTCCACTGTGCTCCGGTACATTTTGCTTTTCTCTGTGGAGGCCAGCAGTAGTGGTCTGTTCATGCTAGGTTTAGTTAGGCTACGTTTGGATGTGTTACGTTAGGCTAGGTTAGGATACGCTACTTTGCCATCTGTGCTATTCACTGCTATTCGGTAGATTTCGGTCCTCTAATGTGCTCTAATGTGGTCTGCCTGGATCTGGGGAGGCCAGCGATATTGGTCTCTTCTATTTATGTTTAGATTCTCCACGTATGGATAGATAAGGTAAGGCCATGTTATATCAGGAGATGTTTGACTTTTGTGCTATACACTGCAGAGCGGTGGATTTTTATGCTCTGCTGTGCTCTAGTGTATTCTGTTTGGCTCTGTGGAGGCCAGCAATAGTTGTCTCCGCACCATAAGTTGAGATACGACATGTTCGATCGTGTTACGTTTGGTGAGGTTAGGATCGGGTAATTTAGGCATCTGTGCTATACACCGCCATCCATCGATTTCTGCGCTCTACGGCTCTCTAATAGTTTCTGCTTTTCTCTGGGCAGGCCAGCAATTGTAGTCGCGGCGGTTTAGGCTCATTTGGGCTACGTTTGCATATGACAAGCTTGTTTATGTTAGGAGAGAATAGCCTATACTTTCGTGCCATTCATAGTATTCGGTGGATTTCTGCGCCCTACTGCGCTCTATTATGTTCTGCTGGGCTGTGGGGTCACCAGTAATGGTGGTCTCGATACGTTTGTTCGAGTTATGTTACGTTTCGCTAGGGTAGGTTACTAAGGCTTGGTTAGGGTCCCTTCGGCTTTTTTGCCTTACACTGCTATTCGTTGGATTTCTGCGCTCTACATTGCTCTACTACAATCTCCTCGACCCTGGGGTGGCCAGTGATAGTGGCCTCGGCACGTTAGCTTTTTTAAGTTTCGTATCGTTGTGACAGGTATGCAAGGTTTGGTCAGCATTAGTCTGACTTTTGTGCTATACACTGCTACACAGTTGATTCCTGCGCACAACATTTTTGTACTATACTCTGCTCGACACAGGGGTGGCGAGCAATAGTGGTCATGGCATCTTAGTTCGTGTTAGGTTACGTTTGTTAGGTTATGTTGGGCTAAGTTTTGTTAGGATAGCAATGACTTTCGCGCTGTACACTGCTATTAGGTGGATTTATGTGCTCCACCGTGCTCTACTGTATTCTGCTAAGCTTTGTGGAGGCCAGGAGAAGTGGTTGCGGCACGTTACGTAGAGTTATGCAATGTTTGCTCAGGTTAGGTTGGGTCATGTTTTGCTATGGTATCTGCGGCTTTTATGCTATTCATTGCAATGCGGTGGATTTCTGCGCTCCTCTGTGCTCTAACACATTCTGCTTGTCTCTGTGGAGGCCACCAACAGCGGTCTCGTCGTGTTAGGTTGGTTTGTGCTCCGTTCTGTTGTGTCACGTTTCGCAAGTTTAGGACAGGCTGCATTGACAATTGTGCTGTACACTGCAGTTCGGAGGATGTCTGCGCTCGGATGTGCTCCAGTATGCTCTGCTTTTCGCTGGGTAGGCCAGCAATGTTGGTCTAGTCACATTATATTTGGTTACACTACGTTTGGTTAGGTTGGGTTAGGTCAAGTTAGGACAGGATATGATCGACTTTTGCGCTATACACTGCAATGCGGTGGACTTCTACGCTCTACATTGCTCTACTATACTCTGCTCGACCACGCGGTGCCAGCAACCGTGGTTGGTTCACGTTGTTTTCAATTAGGTTATGTTTGGTTAGGCTACGATGTTCTATGGTTGGTTAGCATAGCTTTGACTTTCGTGCTGTACATTGTTACTCGGCGGTTTCCTGTAATCTACTATGCTGTACTGTATTCTGCTGGCTCTGGGGATTCCGGCAGCAGTGGCCGCGGCTCGCTCTGTTGAGTTGCGCTACGTTTGGTTAGGTTAGGTTAGGATAGGTTGGGATAGGTTAGGTCAGGTTATGTTACGATACCTTAGACTTTTGGACTATATACTGCATTGCGGCCTATTTGTGCCCACTACTGTGCTCTAGTATAATCTGTTTGTCTCTGTGGGGGTCAGCAAAGAAGGTTTCCTCATGTTATATTGAGTTTGGTTACGTTTGGGTATGTTACGTTTGGCTCGGTGAGGACATGCTGCTTTGACTTCTATGCTATTCACTGCTATTCTGAGGTTTCTGCGCTCTAATGTGCCCTAATGTGCCCTGCCTGTCTCTTGGGAGGGCATCAATTTTGGTCTCGTCACGTTAAGGTGAGTTACTCTACGTTTGGATACGTTAGGTATGGTCCGGTTATGTCAGGATATGTCTGACTTTTGTGCTGTGCAATGCAGTGCGGTGGATTTCTGCGCGATGCTGTCCTCTAGTATATCCTGCTTTGCTCTGGGGAGTCCAAGAATAATAGCCTCTGCACGTTAGGTTGCGGTACTCCACGTTCGGTTATGTTTCGTTTGATGAGGTTAGGATAGGATATTCCGGACATCAGAGCTATAAACTGTTTTCCAACGATTTCTGCGCTCCACTGCGCTCTATTATTTTATGCTTGTCTCTGGGCAGGCCAGCAATAGTTGTACCGACGTGATAGGTTGCGTTACGCTCCGTTAGTGTGTGTTACGTTTGGCTTGGTCAGGAAATGCTTCTTCGACTTTTGTGCTGTACACTGCTATTCTGTGGTTCCTGCACCCGAACGTGAACTAATGTGCTCTGCCTGGCTCTACGAAGGCCATCAATAGCGGACGCGGAACGTTTTGTTGAGTCAGACTGCATTTCGTTTTGTTATGTTAGGTCAGGTTAGGTTAGAATATATTTGGCTTCTGTGCTCTACACTGCTGTTCGGAGGAATTTTGCATTCGACTCTGCCCTACTATATTCCGCTTGACCCTTGGGTGGCCAGCAACAGCCGCGGCACTTTATGCTGTGTTAGTCTAGGTTCGAATATGTTATGTTAGTTTATGTTTGGCTTGGACGGTTCCGAATTTAGTGTAATACGCAATTATTAGGCGCCTTCCCGTGATCTACTGTGCTCCACTGAATTCTGCTTGGCTCTGTTGAGTCCGGCAGCAGCTGTCGCGGCTCGTTCCGTTTAGTCACGCCACGTTTGTTTCGGTTAGGCTAGGGCACGTTATGTTTGGATATTTTCGACTTTTGTGCTATTAACAGCAATGCGGAGGGCTCCTGCGAACTGGTGTGCTCTAGTGCACTTTACTTGTCTCTGTGGAGGTCAGCAATAGAGGTCCCCTCATGTTAAGTTGTATTAGGTTAACTTTGGACGTGCCACGTTTGGACAGGTTAGAACAGGCTGCTCTGGCATTTGCGCTTCACACTGCTATTAGTTGGGTTTCAGTGATCTACTGTGCTCTACTGCACGCTGCTTGACTCACGGGAGTCCAGGAGCAGTGGTCGCGGCTCTTCGCGTTGATATATACTACGTTCGGTTAGGCTACGTTAGGTCAGGTTAGGTGAGGATATGTACGGCCTTTGCGCTCTTCACTGAAAACCGTCGGACTTCTGCGCCCTACTGTGCCCTAGTACATTCTGCCGGTTTCCGTGGATGTCAGCAATAGTGGTCTCGGCACGTTAGGTTGAGCCGTGCCACGTTTCGTTATGGTAGGCTATTAAGGCCTGTTTACAATATCTTCCGCTTTTTTGCTGTACGCTGATATTCGGTGGACTCCTGCTCTCTACATTGCTCTACAATACTCTGCTCGGCGTTTCCGCTTTTTTGCTGTACGCTGATATTCGGTGGACCCCTGCTCTCTACATTGCTCTACAATACTCTGCTCGGCACAGGAGAGGCGGGCAAAAGCGCTCGCGGCACGTTCGTTTTAGTCAGGTTACGTTTTGTTAGGTTAGGTAAGGCAATGTTTGTTCAGTATAGCTTTGACTTTCGTGCTGTACACTGTTATTCGGCGTATTTCCGTGATCTACTGGCCTTACTATATTCCGCTTGGCCCTGGGCATGCCAGCAGTAGTGGACGCGGCACGTTTTGTTGAGATAGGCTCCGTTTGGTTTGGTTGCGTAAGGTTATATTTGGTTATGGTAGCTTTGACTATCGCGCTATACACTGTTATTCGGTGGATTTCTCTGGTCTTCTGTACTCTACTACATTCTGCTTGATTCTGGAGAGGCCCGCAGCAGTTTCAGCGGCACGTTATTATGAGCTACGCTATGTTTGGTTAGGTTAGGTTATGTCATGTTAGGTCAGGATATCTTCGTCCCTAGTGCTACGGACTGTTATTCGGTAGTTCTCTGCGCTCTACATTGCTCTACTATACTCCGCTCGATTCTGGGGTGCCGAGCAATAGTGTCCGTGGCACGTTACGTTCTGTTGTGCTATGATTGGTTAGGTTAGGTTAGGCCCCGTTTGGTTAAGGTAGCTTTGTCTTTCGTGCTATACACTATTATCTGGTGGTTTCCTGTGATCTACTGTGCTCTACTACATTCTGCTTGCCTTGGGGGGGGGCAGCAGCAGGGGTCGCGGCACCTTATGTTCAGTTATGTTACATTTGGTTATGTTGAAATTGGCTATGTTGGAGTAGGGTATCTTTGACTTTTGCGCTATGCACTGCAATGCAGCGGATTTATGCCCTCTACTGTCCTCTAATATTTTTTACTTTGCTCTTGGGGGAACAGCAATAGTTGTCCCGGCGCGTTAGGCTGTGTTATGTCGTGTTTGGTTAGGTTTCATTTGATTATGCTTAGTCAGGTTATTTTTTACTTTCGTGCTATGCACTACTGTTCGCAGGATTTCTACGCATTACTGTGCTCTACTATATTCTGTTTGGCACTGAGAATGCCAGCAGTATTGGTCTTGGCACGTTCGGTTTAGTTATGTTACGTTTCGTTATGTTACGTTAGGTTAAGGTCGGTAATGACAGCTCTGACCTTCCTGCTATACACTGTTGTGCGGTGGATGTCTGCGCTCGACTGTGCTCTTCTATATTCTTCTCGGCCGTGGAAACCCAGCAATAGTGATCTCGGCACGTTACGTTGAGTTAGTCTACGTTTGGTTAGGTTATGTTAACTTTTCCCAGCAATAGTGATCTCGGCACGTTACGTTGAGTTAGTCTACGTTTGGTTAGGTTATGTTAACCTTGGTTAGGTTCCGATCGCTGTGACTTTTGTGCTATTCTCTGCGATTCAGTGGGTTTCTGCGCTCCTCTGTGCTCTAGAATGTTCCGCTCGACTCTGGTGAGGCCAACACTAGAATCCTCGGCACCTTATTGTGGGTTGTGCTACTATTGGTTAGGTTAGGTCAGTTCCGGTATGGCCTTTTCATCTTTAACATTTTGTTATACACTGCAATGAGCTGGTTCTCTGTGCTCTACAGTGCTCTAGTATATCATGCTTGGCTCTGGGAAGGCCAGCAATATTGTCCTCGGAGCGATAGTATGAGTTGTGTTACGTTCAGTTATGTTGCGTTTGGATAGAGAAGGATGATATAGCCTTGACCCTTGCGCTATACATTGCTGTTCTGTGGATTTCTGCTTTCTAATGTGCTTTAATATATTCTGCTTGGCCCTGGGGAGGTAAGAAATAATGGTCTCGTGACGCTAAGTTGTGTTACTCTACGTCTGGATAGGTTAGGTTAGGTCAACTTATGTTAGGGTATCTTTCACTTTTGTTCTTTGCACTGAAATGCTGTGGATTCCTGCGCTCCACTGTGCTCTAGTAGATGCGGTTTGGCTCTGTAGAGGCCAGTAATAGTAGCCTCGGAACGTTAGCTTGAATTATGTAACGGCTCCATGGGTTACGTCATGGAGGTTTTGTTAGGCTTTCTTTGACATTTGCGCAATACACTGCTATTCGGTGATCCGACGTGCTCCACGTTGCTCTACTATAGTCCGCTCGTCTCTAGGGAGGCGAGCAATAGTGGTCGTGGCACGTTAGATTTTGGTAGGTTGTGTTTGGTTTGGTTAGGTTAGGTTGTTTGGTGATGGTGGCTTTGACTTTCGTGCAATACACCCCTTTTCGGAGAGTTCATGAGCTCTACATTGCTCTACTACAATCTACTACGCCCTTGGGAGCGAGCAATGGAGGTCGTGGCACATTAGGTTGTGTTAGGTTATGCTTGACAAACATAGGGTACGCTCTGCTTGGTCAGGACAGCTCCAACTTTCACGTTACACACTGCTCTTCGGTGGACTCCTGTGATCTACGGTGCTCTACTGTATTCTGCTTAGCTCTGGGGATGCCAGCAGCAGTGGTTGCGACACGATATGTTCTTGTATACCACGTTTGTATAGGTTAGGTGAGGTCAGCTAAGGACTGCGTACGTTCGACTATTGTACTATACACTGCAATGCCGTGGACCAATGGGCTCTGCTGTGCTCTTGTATATTCTGCTTGTTTCTTTGAAGACCCGCAATAGTGGTCGCGGCGCGTTTGGTTTAGTTTTGCTACGTTTGCTTATGACACGTTTGGTCATGTTAGGAGAGAGTAGCATAGACTCTTATGCCACACACTGACATTAGATGGATTTCTGCCCTGTAGTGCGCTCTAATATTTACTTCTTGGCTCTGGGGTGGCCAGAAAAGATGGTCTCGGCACAATAGGTTGCGTTACGCTACGTTTGGCTATGCTACGTTTGGTGTGGTTAGGACACGGTAGTCTATACTTTTGTGCCATACAATGTTATGCGGTGGATTTATGCCCTCCACTGTGCTCCAATGCGTTCTGCTTGGCTCTGTGGTGGCCAGAAGCGGTGGTTTCGATACGTCAGGTTGAGCAAAGTTACGTCTCGTTAGGTTAGGCTAGGAAGGTCTGGTATGGGTTCCTCCGTCTTTTGTGCTATACAACGCTATTCGGTGGATTTATTCGTTCTACATTGCTCAACTATACTCTGCTCGACTCTGGGATGGCGAGCAATAGAGGCCGTGGCAGGTTATGTTGGGTTAGGTTATGATAAGTTTGGTTAGAGTGACTTTGACTTTCATGCTGTATACATTTTTACGGTGAACTCCTGGGATCTACAGTGCTCTGCACTATTCTGTCGGGCTCCGGGGATGCCAGCAGCTGTGGTCGCGGCACGATACCTTGAGTTATACTAGGTTCGGTTGGGTTCGGCATAGGTCAGGTCAGGTTAGGTTATCTTAAACTGGTGTGCTATAAGATGCCATTCGATGGATTCCTGCGCTCTACATTGCACTAATATGCTCCGTTCGACTCAGGTCGCAGCACGCTAGGTTGAGCTATGTAACGTTTGATTAGGTCAGGTTAGGTTAAACTTGGTATCTGCGCTCTACATTGCACTAATATGCTCCGTTCGACTCAGGTCGCAGCACGCTAGGTTGAGCTAGGTAACGTTTGATTAGGTCAGGTTAGGTTAAACTTGGTTTGGATAGCTCACCCTTTCGTGCTATACGCTGTTATTCGTTGGATTCCTGTGATACACTGTGCTGTACTATATTCTGCTTGGCTATGGGATGGCAGGAGCAGTGGTCGCGCCAAGATATATTCAGTCATGCTAGGTTTGCTTAGGGCAAGTTAGGTCAGGTTACGCTGGGATATCTGTGGCTCTTGCGGTGTTCGCTGAAATACGGTAAATTTCTGCGCACTACTGTGCTCTAACGTGTTCTGCTTGTCTCTATGGAGACCAGCATTAGTTGTCTCGTCATGTTAGGTTCAAATAGGTTGCGTCTGGCTATGTCACGTTTGACCAGGTTACTGTAGGCTACTTTGACTTTTTTACTATACATTTCTATTCGGTAAATTCCTGCGCTCTACTTTGCTCTAACGTGTTCTGCTTGGATCGGGGTGGACAGTAATACTGGTCTCGGCGCGTCAGGTTCAGATACATTTCGTGACTTTTCGTCAGGTTAGGACCGTTTGGTCAGAATTTCTTCTAGTTCTGTGCTTTACACTGCTACTCGGTTGGTTTCTGCGCTATATATTACTCTACTATAATCCGCTCGACTCTAGGGAGGCGAGCAATGGCGGTAGTGGCACGTTAGGTTGGGTTCGATGACGTGTGGTTAGGATAGGCTGGTAAAGTTTGGTTAGGACGGCCTCTGCTTTCGTGCTGTACACAGATTTTCGGTGGTTATCAGTGATATACATTGCTCTACTATATTCTGCTTGGCTCCGGGGTTGCCAGAAGCTGCGGTCGCGGAAGGTTTCGTTGAGATATGCTTCGTTTGATTAGGTTAGGTTTGGTCACGTGATGTTAGGATATCTCCCCTTTTGTGCTTACACTGCTGTTATGTTGATTCCTGTTATCTACTGTACTCAACTATATCCTGCTTTGCTCTGGGGATACCAGCAGCAGTATTCGCGGTTCATCATGTTGAGCTTTGCTACTTAGGGTTAAGTTAGGTAAGGCTAAGTTAGATTAGGGTACCTCCGACTTTTGTGCTGTGCACTGCTATTTGGTGGATTTCTGCGCTCTACATGGCTCTACCACATTCTGCTTGGCCCTAGTTAGGCCAGGAGCGGTGGTCGCTGCACGTTATTTTGAGCAATGCTACGTTTGGTTATGTTAGGTTTTGTCAGGCTATGTTAGGGTATCTTGGACTCTTGTGATATGCACTCCAATTCGGTGGACCTCTGCACTCGACATTGCTCTGCTGTACTATGCTCGACTCTGGGCAGGCCACTAACTGTGGTCGCGGCACGTTATGCTATGGTAGGCTACGTTACGTTAGCCTTGGTTAGTTTTGCGTAGATACGACTTTTGTGCTACACACTGCGATACTATGGATTTCTGCGCTCTCGCCTCCTCTAGTAAGTTCTACCCGACTCTGTGTTGGTCAGCAATAGAGGTCTCGGTACGTTAGGTTGAATTTGGTTACGATTGGTAAGGTGAGGTTATGTCAGGTTAGGTAAGGCTACCTCAGCTTTTGTGCTATACGATGCTATTCGGTGGATTTCAGCTCCCTACATTGCTCTACTATACTCTGCTCGACTCTGGGGATGCGAGCATTTGTGGTCGTGCTATTCCAAGTTGAGTTAATATACGTTTGGTTAGGTTATGTTAGGTTTGGTTTGGCTAGGATAGCTTTGACTTTCGTGCTATACACCGTTATTCGATAGGTTTCTGTGGTCTGTTGTACTCTACTACATTCTGCTTCGCTCTGTGCAAGCCAGGAGCAGTGTTCGCTGCAAGTTACTTTGAGCTGTGCTACGTTTGGTTAGGGTAGGTCAGGTCAGGTTAGGTTAGGTTACATTCAGCTCTTGTGCTATTCACTACAACGCGGTGGATTTCTGCGCTCTACATTGCTTTATTGCATTCTGCTTTTCTCTGTGGAAGCCAGCAATATTGGTCCCGTCATGTTAGGTTTACTTAAGCTACGCCTGTATACGTAAAGTTTGGCTAGGTTAGGATATGCTGCATTGACTTTTGTGGTATACACTGCTCTTAGGTTGATTCCTGCGCACTAACGTGCTCTAGTGTATTCTGCTTGGCCCTGTGGAGTCCAGCACTAATGATATGGGCTCTTTAGGGTGAGTTTATCTACGTTTGCTTATGCTACGTTTGGTCAAATGAGGGTAGAATGGATTAGACCTTTGTGCTGTACCGTGCCATTCGGTGGGTCTCTGCCCTCATCAGTGCTCTAATAAGTCCTGCTTGGCTCTGGGCCGGCCAGTATTGATGGTCTCGTCACCCTAGGTTGAGTTGGGTTTCGGTACATTTACTTACGTTAGGAAGACATGGCTATGATTTCCTTGACGTTTGTGCTCCACACTGCTATACGCTGGATTTTTGCGCTCTACTCTCCTCTAATATGTCCTGCTCGACTCTGCGTAGGCCAGAAATTGTGGCCGCTGTACGTTAGCCTTAGTTGTGTTACGTTTGGTCATGCTAAGTTTGTATTAATTACGATAGTGTGGCTTTGACTTTTGTTCTCTACACAGCTTTTCGCGGGATTTCTGCGATCTAGTTCGCCCTAGCACGACCTGGTTGGCTCTGGGAGACCAAGAATAGTGGTCTCGGCACGTAATGTTGGGTTGGGCTACGACTGGTTGTGTTAGGTTGGTTCAGGTATGGTTTGGATATATTTGACCATTTCGCTATTGACTACAATGAGGTGGATCTCCGCGCACTATTGTGCTATAGAACATTCTGATTGTCTCTGCGAAGTCCAGCAATAGTTTTCTCGTCATGTTAATTTGAGTTTGCTTACGTTCGCATATGTCACCTTTGGCAAGGTTAGATCGGGCTATTTCGACCTTTGTGATATACACTGCTATTCGGAGGTTTTCTACACTCTAATGTCCTGTAATATGCTGTGCCTTTCTACGTGGTTACGTTGAGTTAAGCTATGTTTGGCTATGCTTCGATTGGCTACGTTAGGATTGGGTGGCTGCGGCTATTGTTCTGTGCACTGCGATTCTATGGATTCCTGCGCTCCAGTCTTCTCTAATATCTTCTGCTTGACTCTAGGGAGGCCAGCAACAGCAGCCACGGCACGTTAGGTTAAGCCAGGTTGCGTTTCGTTTTATTACGTTCGGAGAGGCAGCAAGAGGCTAGCTTTGATCTTTGCGTTATACGTTGGTATTCTGTGGATTTCTGCACCATACGTTGCTCTACTATACTCTGCATGACTCTGGGAAGGCTAGTGATAGTGGTCTGGGGCCGTTGTGTTGAATTAGGCTACGTTTGGCTACGTCACGCTAGTTTGGGTTAGGTTTGTATAGATATGACTTTCGTGGTACACACTGATCTTCGGTGGAAACCTACGCTCAACCGTGCTGTATTATATTCTGCTTGCGCGTGGGGGACCAGCAATAGTGGTCGCGGCAAGTTATGTTGAGTTAGCGTATGTTTGACTACGCAGAGGTCCATAGAAAAACAGCGTATATCACAAAAGACAAAGCTACCCTGTCCTAACCTAACCATACGTAACGAAGGCAAACGTAACCTCGCTCACCCTAACGTGCCGAGACCACTATTGCTGCCCTCCACAGAGCCAAGCAGTGTGCATTACAGCAACGTAGAGCGCAGGAGTCCACCGAATATCGGTGTATAACACAGAAGTCAAAGCTCTCCTATCCAAACCTAACCAATCGCAACATTTCGAAAGCTTAGTGTAACAAAACCAATCGTGTTGCGACCACTATTGCTGGTCATCCCAGAGTAGTGCAGAACATACTAGAACACAGCGGAGCGCAGAAATCCAGCGAGGAACAGTTTACACCACGAAATGCAAAGCTACCCGTACCTAACCGAAACCAACATAACCTAACCAAAGGCAGCTTGACTCGACCTAACGTGCCGAGACCACTATTGCAGCCCTCCTCAGAGCCTGCAGAATATATTAGAGCAACCTAGAGAGCAGTAGTCTACCGAACATCGGTGTTTAGCGCAGAAGTCGAAGATATCCTATCCAAACCTACCCAATTTGAGCATCACCAAACGTAGCTTAACAAAAGCTATCGTGATGCGACCACTATTGCTGGCCTCCACAGAGACGAGCAGAGTATAGTAGAGCCCAGTAGCGCGCAGATTGACACCAATCGTAGAGTAAGTATACCTATCTAGCCGAGATCAATACTGCTCTCTTCCCCATAGCCAAGCAGAACATACTAGAGCACAGTGGAGCGCAGAAATCCGCCGTACAGCAGTTTACACCACGAAAGGCAAAGCTACCCAAGCCTAATACAAAATAACATAACCTGGCCGAAAGCATTCTAACTCAACCTAACGTGCCGCGACCCCTACTGCTGGCCTGGAGGAGCGTTGAGAATATTGTAGTTGATCAATGCAGAGCGTAGAAATCCGCCGAAGAGAATAGTATAGCACAAATGTCTGAGATATCCTATTCAAACGCAGCAGAACGTAACGTAACCAACCGCAGACTAACGCAGCTTAATGTGCAGAGAGCAATACTTCTGACATCCCCGTATAGCATAAATGCCATAGCGACACTAACCAAACCTAACCTAACCTAACACGAACAAACCTGCCAGGACCGCTATTGCTGGACTCCCCAGAGACAAGCAGACGCTAGTAGCGCAATGCAGAGCGCAGATAACGACCGAAGAGCAATGTATAGCAAAAAAGTCGAAACACTCCCTACCAAACCCATCCTAACCGTGCCAAGCCAAACTTAACCTAATCCAACCTAACGTTCCGAGTCCAATGTTGTTGGCCTCTCCAGAGCCAAGCAGAGCATATTAGAGCAATGTAGAGCGCAGAAATACACCTATCAGCGGTGCATAGCACATAGGTCAAAGCTACCCTGTCCTAGCCTAACCAAACGTAAAATAACCGTACTGAATCAATCACAGCCTAACGCGCCGAGGCCTCTGTTACAGGCCTCCCCAGAACCAATCAGAACGAGCTAGAACACAGTAGAGCGCAAAAATCTACCGAAGGACAGTGCATACCACGTAAGTCGAAGGTACCAAAGCCAAACCAAAGCTAACATAACATAACCAAACGGAGCCCAGTTCAACCTAACATACAGAGACCTCTATTACTGGCCCAGGCAGAGTCGAACAGAGTATAGTAGAGCAATGTAGACGAGGAAATCCACCGAATAGCAGTGCGTAACGCCAAAGTCGATGCCATCCTAGCCAAACGTAACCTAACAAAACCTAATCGTACGTAACCCAACACAGCCAATCCTGCCACGAACGCCAATGCTGGCCACCCCAGGGTAGTGCAGAGTATGGCAGAGCAACGTAGAATGCAGTAATCGCACGCATAGCAGAGTATAGCGTAAAAGTCGTAGATACCCTAACCTATTCGGACCAAACTAAACATAATCAAACGCATCAAATCCCAACTTAAAGTGCCTAGCCCAAAATTGCTGGCCACCCAACAGCCAATCAGGGCATATTAGAGGAGAGGAAAGCGCAGGGGTCCATAGGATCTCAGTCTATAGCACGAAAGTCAAAGATATCCTAACCTAACACAAACATATCAAGCCTAACCAAGCGTAACGTAATAAATCCTGGCGCGCCACGTCCACTGTTCCCAGCATTCCCTGATCAAAGCAGGGAATATTAGGTCACAGTAGATCTCATAAATCCACAGAATAGCAGTCTATATCGCAAAAGCCAAAGCTATCCTTGCATAACCTGGCCAAGCATAACATAACCAAACGCAGCACAACACGACCTAACGAGCCGAGACCGCCATTGCTGGCTTCCGCAGAGCCAAGCAGAATATACTAGAGAACAGTGGAGCGTAGGAAACAGCCGCATTGCAGTGAATAGTACAAAAGTCGAAGAAATACTCAACAAACCATGCCTAACCAAACGTAACATGGCACAATCTAACGCAGCGCGACCACTACTGCTGACGCCCCAGGCAAAAGCGGAAAATGATTGAGCAGAGTACTGCACAGAAGTCCACAGAATATCTGTGTTGAGCACGAAAGTCAAAGCTAACCTGACCTAACCCAACCCAACCTATCATACACGAACGTAATCAAACACAACGTAATGTGCTGCGATCAGTGTTGCTTGTCAACAGAGGTTCAAACAGAACATGTTAGAGGAGAGTAGAGCGCAGAAGCTAATATAATGGCAGTGCATAGCAGAAAAGGCGAAACTGTATTAACCTGGCACCAACTAGCTTAACATAATCAAACGCAACATACCTCTAACTAACGTGCCGAGACTACTACTGCTGACCTCCGTGGAGCCAACAGGAATATAGTAGAGCACAGTAGGGCGCAGAAAGCCGCCGCATTGCAGTGTAAAGCACAAAAGTCAAACATACCTCAAACCAACATGACCCAACCTAACCTAATGCAACCAAACGAAACTTAACTAAAGCTAACGTGCCGAGGCCTCTATTGGTGCCGCCCCCCCCCCCCCCCCCAGAGCCAAGCCGAAGGTATTAGAGCTCAGTAGAGCGCAGAAGCCCATATACAGACAGCGTATAAAAGAGAAGTGGAAAACGTCCTAACGTGACATAAACTGACTTAACCTAAGCGGACGTAACCCTGCTCGAACTAACGTGCCGAGAACACTATTGCCGGCCATGCCATTGACAAGCCGATCATACTGGAGCACAGTAGAGTACAAAGATCCGTCGAATAGCAGCGTATAGCACAAAAGTCGAAGGCATCATATCCTAACCAAATCGAACGTAGCCTAACTAAACCTAACACGCACAGCCCTCTATTACTGGCCACCCCAGGACCGAACAGATTATGGTAGAGCAACGTAGAGCGTAGAAATCCACCGAAATGCAGTTTGTAGCACAAAAGACAAACATAACCTGACCAAACCTAACCTAATCGCACCTAACCAAACGCTACATAACACAAGCAAACGTGCCGTTACCACTATTGCTGGCGTCCTTAGAGGCAGGCCGAATATGACAGAGCAGAATAGATACCAGAATTCCATAGTATAGCAGTGTTGACAGAGACTTCAAAGCTATCCTCACCTAACCCGAAATAACTCAACCCGACCGAACGTTATCTAACTCAACCTAACTTGCCGCGATCATTATTGCTCGCGTCCAAAGAATGAAGCAGAGCATAATGGAGGAGAGCACGTCGCAGAAATCTATTGAATCGCAGTGTGTAGCAGAAAAGTCTAAGCTACCCGAACAGAACCATGGCCAACGTATCATAAACTAAAGCAGCATATCTGCACCTTACAGAGCGAGGCAGCATTTGCTGGCCCCGCGAGAGGCAAGGAGAACCTACTAGAGCACAGCAGAGCGCAGAAATCCTCCGCAATTCAGTGTGCTGCACAAGAGTCCAAGATACCCTGTCCTAACACGAACAAGCGTAACCTAACCAAACGGAACGTAACCGCATATAACGCGCTGCGGCCACAGTTCCTGTCCTCTCCAGAGCAAAGCAGAGCATATTACATTAGACAAGAGCGCAGAAATCCTCCGAATAGCTGTGTATAGAACAAAAGTCAAAGCTCTCCTGGCCTAGCAATGCCAAACATGCCATAGCCAAGCGTATCCTAACACCACCTGACCAACCTACACCACTATTGCTGGCCTCTCCAGATTCAAGCAGAGCGAATTAGAGCACAGTAATCTACCGAACGTCAGTGCATAGCACAAAAGGCAAAGCCATCCTCTCCTACACTAACCAAACGTAACATTAACAAACGTAGCCTA
Source organism: Eufriesea mexicana (assembly GCF_001483705.2). Classification (NCBI taxonomy): domain Eukaryota; kingdom Metazoa; phylum Arthropoda; class Insecta; order Hymenoptera; family Apidae; genus Eufriesea; species Eufriesea mexicana. Next base: position 36,261 of record NW_016908828.1, on the reverse strand, counting down.
ACTGAACCTAGCGCACAGATACCACAATTACTGTCCTCCCGGAGTCGAGCAGAGTGTAGTAGGGCACAGTAGGGCGCAGAATTCCACCGAAAAACAGTGTATACCACGAAAGTCATAGCTATCTATACATAATCCTAACGAACGTAACCTAGCCAGACGTAGCGTAACTCATACTAACGTGCCAGGATCACTATTGCTGGCATCCCCAGGGCCAAGCAGTGCTTATTAGATCACAGCAGAGCGCAGAAGTCAGCTGAAAATCAGTACATACCGCAAAGTTCAAAGCTACCATCTCCTACCATAACCAAACGTAACATTACAAAATGTGGCATATCTCAACGTAGCATGTAGAGACCACTATTACTGACCTCCCCAGGGTCGTGCCGAGCATATTAGAGCACAGTAGGGCGCAGAAATCCACCAAATAGAAGTGTATAACACAAATGTCAGGTCTACAAATTCCAAACATTACCTCACGTAACGGAACCAAACGTAACATTAAAAAACCTAACGTGCCGAGGCCACTATTTCAGACCTCCGGTATCCGCAAGCAGGATATAGTAGTGACCTCATTGCCGTGAGTGGCACAAAAGTCGGAGATGCCCTGCCCAAACTTAGACTAACCTAACCTAAGCGGACGCAAAAAAGCTCAACCTTTGTTGGCGTCCCCAGAGAGAAGCGGAATATGACAGAGCGCATTAGAAAGCAGGAAACTGTCGCACTACTGCGTAAAGCACAAAAGTCAACGATATCCTGACCAAACCTGACCTAACCTAACCAAACTAGGCGTAGCCTATCGCAGCGTAAAGCGCCGGGACCACTACAGCTAGCCTTCCCGGAGCCGTGTTGAACATATTAGGGCACGGTAGAGCGCAGGAGTCCGCCGAATAGCAGTGCATAGCACAAAAGTCAAAGCCACCCTATCCTACCCTGGCTAAACGTGACATAGTCAAAAGTAGCATAACTAAACCTGAAGTGGCGATACCACTATTACTGGCATCCCCAGGTTCGAGCATATTATAGTAGGGCAACGTAGAGCGTAGAAATACATCGAATAGCTGTGTACAGTACAAAAGTCAAAGCTATACTTTCCTAACCAATTCAAACTCAATGAAATCAACCGTACCCTAACTTAATCTATTGTGCCGAGACCATTATTTCTGGAATACCGAGGGCCAAGCAGAATATACCGGGAACCAGTGGAGCGCAGAGATCCAACAAATAGCAGCGTATAGAACAAAAGTCAAATATATCCACAACTATCGTGGCCAAACCTAACCTAACCAAAAGTGGACTAAATAAACTTAACGAGCCGAGACCACTATTTCTTTCTTCCCCAGTGCAGAGCAGAACATGCTACAGCACAATAGAGCGCAGAAGTCCGCCGGACAGCAGTGTATAGCAGAAAAGTCGAAGATATCCTAACCAGACTCAAACTGGTCTAACCTAACCAAACATAACCTATCCCCAACTAACGTGCTGTGACCAATATTTCCGGCCTGCCTAGAGACAGGTAGAGCATATTAGAAAACAGTAGGGAGCAGGAATCCACCGAATATTAATTTATATCCCAAAAGTCAAAGCTACGCTAGCCTAGCCTGTCCAAACGTAACATAGCCAAGCATAACCAAACGCAACCGAACGTGCGTAGACCAGTATTGCTGACATTCACATAGCCAACCAGAACATACTAGAGCACAGTAGGGCGCACAAATCTGCCGTATTGCAGTGTAAAGCACAAAAGTCAAAGATATCCCTACCGAACCTGACAGAACCTAACCTAACCAGGCGTAGCCTAGCTCAAAGTACCGTGCCTATACCACTATTTCTGGCTATCGCAGAGCTAAGCGGAGCGTATTAGGGTAGAGTAGAGAGCAGAAATCCATAGAATCGCAGAGTATAGCACGAAAGTCAAAGCTATCCTCTCCTAACCTAACCAATCGTAGCAGAACCGAACGTAGTCTAACTCAGCCTAACTTGCCGCGACCAGTATAGCTGGCCAGCACATGGCGATGCACAGCATATTAGGGGAGAGTAGAGCGCAGAAAACAGGAGAATCGCTGTGTATAGCAGGAACGTCGAGCTTATCCAAACCTAACCTGAGCTAACATAACATAAGCAAACGTAACATAACTCATCCTAGCGCTCCGCGGCACCTATTTGTGGCCTCCACAGAGCCAAGCACGATGTACTAGGGCACAGTAGAACGAAGGAAATCGCCGAACTGCTGCGTAAAGCACAAACGTCCAAGATACCCGAACCTAACCACACCTGACCTAACCTTACCAAACGTAGCCTAACACACCGTAACTTGCCGAGACCATTATTGATGAATTTCCGGGAGCCAAGCTGAAAATATTAGAGCACAGGAGAGCGCAGTAGTCCGCCGAATATCAGTGTACAGCACAAAAGTCGAATCTACCATGTCCTAGCCTAACCAAGCTTAACGTAACCAAATGTAGCATAACAAAGCCTAACGTGCCTATACCACAATTACTGTCCTCCAGTGAATGTAGCAGAGTAAAGTAGAGCAGTCTAAAGCGCAGAAACCCTGCGAGTAGCTGTGTATACCACAAAAGTCGATGCAACGCTATCCTAACCTGTCCAAATGTAATAAAACCAAACGCAACCTATCTTAACCTACCGTGCCCGATCCGAGACCACCATTGCTGGCCTCCGCAGGTCAAAACAGAGTATGCTAGAGAACAGTAGAGCGTAGAGGTCGAACGGATTGCAGAGAATAGCACAAAAGTCGAAGGTATCCTGACCAAACCTAGCCAAATCTGTCATACCCAAACGTAACTAACCTCAACCTTACGTGTCGCGACCACTACTGCTGGCGCCCCAAAGGCAAGCCGAATATGATAGAGCGCAGTAGTGCGCAGAAGCCCATAGGATATCTATGTCGATCACAAAGGTCGATGCTATCCTAACCTTACCCAGCTTATCCTAACCCAGCCGAACGTAATATAACTCAACTTAACTGGCCGCAATCAGTATTGCTAGCCTCCAGAGGGACAAGCAGAGCGTATTAGAGGAGGGCAGAGCGCAGAAGTTCATAGAATCTCTGTGTATAGCACAAAAGTCGAATATATGCTCAACAAACCGGTCGTAACCAAACCCAACCAAACGTAACATAGCACAATCTAACGTTTCGCGGCCGTTACTGCTGGTGTCACAGAGACAAGCGGGATATGATAGAGCAAAGTACAGCACAGAAGACCATAGAAAATTCGTGTTTAGCACGAACGTCGAAAGCTATCCTGACCTAAATCAACTTAACCTAACATACCCAAGCGTAATCGAGCTCAACCTAACGTGCGGCGTCTGGTATGTCTGGCCTCCACAGGGTCAAACAGAACATGGAGGAGTGTAGAGCGCAGAAGCCAATATAGTGGCAGTGCAAAACAGAAAAGACTAAGCTACCCTAACCTGGCCCAAACTAGCCTAACCGAATCAAACGTAACATATCTCTACATAACGCGACGTGGCCACAGGTTCTGTCCACCCCAGAGCAAACCTGAACTTATTAGGGCACAGTAGAGTACATATATCCTTCGAATGGCACTGTATAGCACAAAAGTCAAAGCTATCCTCTCCTAATCTAACCAACCGTAATATACTCAAACGTAGCCTAACACAACCTGGCGTGCAGCGTCCACTATTGCTAGCCACCTCAGATTCAAACAGAATATACTAGAGAATAGTAGTGTAAAAATCGAACGCATTGCAGTGAAAAGCACAAAAGTCGAAGATATCATGACCAAACCTAACCAAACCGAACCTTACCAAACGCAACGTAACACAACCTAACGAGCCGCGAAAACTACTCCTAGCGTTCACAGAGACAAGCGGAATATGATAGAACAAAGTACAGCACAGAAGTCCACAAACGATCTGTGTTGGGCACAAAAGTCAAAGCTATCGTGGCCTCACCCAACTTAACCTAACGTACTCAAACGTAATCCAACTCAACCTAACGTCCGCGGCCAGTATTGGTGGTCTCCACTGGGTCAAACGGAGTACATTAGAGGAGAGTGGAGCGCAGAAATTCATAGAATCGCGGTGTATAGCAAAAGAGTCGAAGATATCAAAACATAACATAAACTAACGTAACACAACCAAACGAATCCGTGCACAACCTAATGTGCCGAGACCACTATTTCTTGCTTCCCCAGAGCCGAAGTCCACCGCATTCCAGTGTACAGCACAGAAGGCGAAGATACCCTAACCTAGCCAAAACAAACCTAACCAACCAAACGTAACCTAACTCTACCTACGGAGCCGCGTCCACTATTTCTGTCCTCCCCAGTGAAAAGCAGAGAATACATAATCACAGTAGTGCACAGAAGGCCGCCGAATGGCAGTGTCTAGCACAAAAGTCGAAGCTATCCTAGCCTAACGTAGCCAAGCGTAACACAAAAAACCCAACCTGACATAGACTAACGCCCGAGGCCAATACTGCTGGCATCCCCAGCGCCTAGCAGAATATCCCAGTGCACAGTACGGCGCAAAAATTCGACGAATAGCAGCGTATGGCGGAAAAGTCGAAGCCATCTTGGCCAAACGTAGCTTAACCTAACCCAGTCGAACGCAATATAGCACAACCGTACGTGCCACGGACGCTATTTCTGGCATCCTCAGGTTCATGTAGATGAAAGTATAGCAATGCAGAGCGCAGATATTGACCGTTTAGCTTTGTATAGCACAAAAGTCAAAGCTATCGAAACCAAACCTAACCAAACCTGGCCTAACGCAGCGTAACATAACTGAACTTATCGTGCCGAGACCCCTATTACTGGCCTCCCCAGAGACGGGAAGAGAATGGTAGAGCACTGCAGAGCGCAGAAATCCACCGAATAGCAGTATATTCCGAGAAAGGAGAAGCTATCAGCGCCAAACCTAAACAAACGTATCCTAACAAAACCGAACGTGCCGAGACCGCTCTTTCTGGCTTCCCCATAGCCAGGCAGGGAATATTAGAGCACCCAATAGCGCAAAAGTTCACCGAATAGCTGAATACAGCACAATAGTCAATGCTATCCACTCCTACCCTGACCAAACGTAACATATCCAGGCGCAGCCTAAACGAAGCTGACCTGTCTGGACCACTATTTCTGGCCTCCCCAGCGTCGAGCAGAGTATAGTAGAGCGTTGTAGAGAGCAGAAACCCGCCGAGTAACATTATATGCCAAGAGAGACAAAGCTGTTCAGACATAACCCAAACAAACGTAACCAAGCCGAACGTAGCATGCCTCAATCTAACGTGCCGAAACCACCATTGCAGGCCTCCACAGAGCCAAGTAGAGCATATAAGAGCACCGTAGAGAGCAGAAATCCACCCAATGGCAGTGGATAGTAGAAAAGTCATAGCTATTCCATCCTAACCAATCCAAGCGCAATATAATCAAACGTAAAATAACGTAACCTTACGTGCCGAGACCGCTATTGCTAGAGTCCACAGAGACAAGCTGAATGTGCTAGAGCGCAGTAGAGCGCTGAGAGCCACCACACAGCAGCGTCTAGCACAGAAATCATATATATCCTAATCTAACCTGATCCATCCTGGCCTAGCCAAAGAGGGACTAACAAAACCTAACGAGCCGAGACCACTATTTCCGGCCACCCCAGAGCCAAGCAGAGCGGACCAGAGCTCAGTAGATCGCAGAAAGCCACATAATAGCAGTGCACGGCACAAAAGTCATAGCCACCATCTCCTAAACTAACCCAAACTAAAGTAACCAAACGTAACCTAACTCAACCTGTCGTGCTACGACATGTATTGCCCTCCTCCCCAAAGTCGAGCAGAGTATAGAAGGGCAATGTAGAGCGAAGAAATCCACCTAATATCAGTGTATAGCACAAAAGTCAAAGTAATCCTATTCTAACCTAACAAATCGTAACACAACCAAACGTAGGTTTATCGAACCTAACGTGCCAAGATCACCATTGCTGGCATCCACATCTCCAAGCAGAACATAATAGAGGAGAGTATAGGCAGAAAAGTCGATGGCATCCTTACCTGACCCGAACTGACCAAACATAGATATATTTAACCTGACTCAAGCTAACGTCCCGAGACCACTATTTCTCGCCTCTTCAGAGCCAAGCAGAGCGAATTAGAGCACAGCAGAGCGCAGAAATCCACCGAATATCAGTGCATAGAACGAAAGTCAAAGCTACCATCTCCTACCCGTACCAAGCGTAACATAGCCAAACGTAGCATTATTCAGGCTATCGTGCCGGGAACACAATTGCTGGCCTCCACAGAGTCGAGCAGGGCATAGTAGAGCAATGCAGAGCGTAGAAATGCGACGAATAGTAGTGTAAAACACACAAGTCAAAGCTACCCAATTCTAACGCGTACAAGCGTAATATAACCAAACGCAACCTAAGCTAACCTAACATGCCGACACTACTTTTGCTGGATTCCCCAGAGCCAAGCAGATCATACTAGAGAACAGCAGAGTGCGGAAACCCGCCGAATAACAGTCTATGCCAAGGAAGTCAAAACTATCCAAACCTAACCCAAACAAGCGTACCTTAACCGAACGTAACGGAACAAAGCATAACATGCCAGGACCAATATTTCTGGTATCCACAGAGCCAAACAGAGCATATAAGAGCACAGTATAGCGCATAAGTTCGCCGAGTAGCTGCGTATAATGCAAAAGTCAAATATAGCCCCGCCTAATCTGGCCATTCGTAACGTATCCAAACGTAACCAAACTCAGCATTACGTAACACGAGCACTATTGCTGGCCTCTACAGTGCCAAGCGGAAAATATTACAGGAGCATGGAGGGCAGAAATCTATAGAAACGCCGTGTACAGCAGGAAAGTCGAAGCTATCCAAACCGAACCATAGTTAACGTAACCTTGCCATACATCGCCTAACTCAACCTGACTTGGCGAGACACCATTATTGACCTACCAAGGGCCAAGCTAATATACTAGAGCTCAGTAGATCACCGAAATCCGCTGCGTTGCAGTGCAAAGCACAAAAGTAAGTATAACCTGACCCAACTTAACATAACCTAAACCAACCAAACGCAGCCTAACACAGCATAACGTGCCAATGCCACTATTGCTGCCTTCCCCAGGGCCAACCTGAACAAACACGACCACAGTGGAGCGCAGAAGTCCCCCGAAAAGCGGTGTATAACACAAAAGTCATAGCTATCCTCTCCTAACTTAACCAATTGTAATACAACGATACGTAGCCTAATTCAACCTAACGTGCAGCGACCACTACTGCTGGCCTACACAGAGTCGAGCGGAGTATAGTAGAGCTGAGTAGATCGCAGAAATCGACCGGATTACAGTCTATGCTGAGAAAGCCAAAGCTATCAAAACTTAACGCAAAAAGCGTAACATAACCGAGCGCAACCTAACTAAACCTAACTTGCAGAGGCCACTGTTTCAGATCCAAGCGGAGCATATTAGAGCACACTGTATCGCCGAAGTTCACTGAATTGCAGCATATAACACAAAAGTCATTGCTATCCTCTCCTACCGTAACCAAAAGTAACATAAACAGGCGTAAAGTAAAACAAACTAACGTGCCGGGACCACAATTACAGGCGTCCGTAGAGTCGTGCAGGGTATAGGAGAGCAACGTTGAGCGTAGAAATACGCCGAATATCGGTGTATAGCGCAAATGTCACAGCTACACTATTCTAACCACTCCAAACATAATATAAGCAAACGCAACCTAACTTAACCTATCGCCGCGAGACCCCTATCGCTTGAAACCCAAGAGCGAAGCTGAACATACCAGTGCACAGTAGAGCGCAGGAATCCTCTGAGGAGCTGTGTATACCACGAAAGCCAAAGCTATGCTCCCCTACCCTAACCTAACCGAACATGTACAAACTTAATATATCCATAACTTTCGTGCCACGACCACTGTTGCTGTCCACCCCAGAGTCGAGCAGGGTACAGTTGAGCAATGTAGAGCGCAGAAATCCACCGAATATCAGGGTATAGCATAAAAGTCGAAGCTATCCGAATCCTAACCTAACCAAGCGTAATACGATGAAGCGTATCCTAGATTAACCTAACGTATTGAGACCACTATTGCTGGAAACACTAGAGCCAAGCAGAATATGCTAGAGCACAGTAGAGCGCAGGTAGCCACCAAATAGCACCGTATGGTGCAAAAGGCGAGTACATTCTAACCAATCCTGACCGAACCAAACCTAGGAAAACGTGGACTAACTAAACCTAACGAGCCGAGGCCACATGCAGAAGACGACCGCATTCCAGTTTACAGCACAGAAGTCAAAGATATCCTAACCTAACCCAGAAAAGCCTAACCTACCCAAACGTAACATAACACGACATAACGAGCCACGACCACTATTTCTTGCATTCCCGATGCAAACCAGAGCGTACTTGATCACAGTAGTGCGCAAAAATCGACTGAATAGCAGCGTGTGGCACACATGTCGAAGCAACACTAGCCTAACCTAACCAAACGTAGCATACCCAAACGAAACCAAGCTCAACCTAACAGCCCTACACTGCTATTGCCGATCTCCCCAGAGCCGAGCGGAATATACTAGAGCAAAGTATAGGGCAGATGTCTAACTAATAGCAGTGTAGAGCACCAAAGTCAATGCCGTCATGAGCAAACCTAACACAACCTGTCCTATTCAAATGTAACCTATCCCTACCTAACGTGGCGGGACCACAATTACTGTTCTCCCCAGAGACGAGCAGAGCATAGTAGATCACAGTATAATGCAGAAATCCATCGAATAACAGTATTCACCACGAAAGTCAGAGCTATCCATACCAAGCCCGAACAAACATAACCCAACGAAGCGTAATCTAACTCAACCTAACGTGCCGCGACCAGTATTGCTGGCCTCCAACGAGCCAAGCAGAGCATAATAGAGGACAGCAGAGCGCAGGTATCGATAGAGTCGCATTGTATAGCAGAAAAGCCGAGTCAATCCAATTCTTACCATATGGAACATAATCTGTCCGAACGTTGCGTATGCTAACGTAACTTGGCGAGACCACTATTGCTGACCTCCGCAGGGCCACCCAGAACACACCAGAGCACAGTAGAGCTCAGAAATCCGCCGCATTACAGTTTACAGCACATGAGTCAAAGATATCCCATCCTAACCCAAGCGAACCCAACCTATCCGAATTTAACCTAACTCAAGCTAACTTGACGAGACTACTATTTCTGACCTCCTCAGGGCCAAGCAGAATATACTGGAGCACAGCAGAGCGCAGAGACACGCACCGAATAGCAGCTTCTGGCACATAAGTCAAAGCTATCCTTACCAAACCTTAACCTACCTATACTAGCCAAACGTAACATACATGCAGCTAACCGGCCGCGACCAATAATTTTGGCGTTAATTCTGCCAAGCAGAATGTAGTAGATCACAGTAGAGCGCAGAAATCCACCGAAAGGCAGTGGATAGCACGAATGACAAAGCTACCATAACAACGCCTAGCCTAAGCTAACTTAGCCGAACATAGCATAATTCAACCCAACGTGCCGCGAACACCATTCTTTTCGTATCATGTGCCAAGCAGAATATAGTAGTGCACAGTAGACCGCAGAAAGCCACAGAATAGCTGCGCGCAGCATAAAAGTCTAAGCTATGCTGACGTAACGCGACCGAGCTTAACTCAGCCAAACGTGACATAACGCAAACTAACGTGCAGCGAACACTATTCCTGTCGTCCCGTGGGCTAATCAGGATATAGTAGAGCACAGTGGAGAGCAGAAATGAGCAGAGTAGGAGTGTACAGCGCTGATGCCAAAGCCGTCCATAACTTGTATAGCCTAGCCCACCATAACGGAACGGAACGAATCTCAGTACATCGCGCAGCGGCCACTATTGCTGCCATCCCAAAGCCCAGCAGGGCATACTGCAGCACAGCAGAGCACAGAAATCCAGCGAATTGTAGTGTATAGCACGAGAGTCAAAGATATAATGACCAAACCTAGCCTAACCTAACCAGATCAAACGTAAAGGAACTCAAACTAACGTGCCGCGACCACAACTGCGGGCGAGCTCAAGGTCACGCCGAATACGCTAGAGCACAGTAGAACAACGGTCAATGGGATATCATTGACGAGCACATAAGTCAAAACTACCCTAACCTAATCCAACTTAACCTAACGTCGCCGAACTACATTTGACACAACCAAACTTGCCTAGACCAATGTTGCTGGCATCCGCATTGCCAAGAAGGGAATATTAGAGGAGATTAGAGCACATAGGCCAATAGAATGGCAGTGTATAGCACAAAAGTCAAAACCGTCCTAGCCAAACATAGCGAAATCTAACAAACCGAACGTAACCTCACCAAAACCAAACAGGCCAAAACCATTATTACTGGCCACCCCAGAGGCAAGCAGATGCTAGTACAGCAATGCGGAACACTGTTGTCGACCGAATAGCAGTGTATATCACGATGGTCAATGCAACGCGAACCAAACTTAGCCTGACTCAACATAACCAAGCATACAATAAAACAACCTGACATGACGGGACCGCAGTTGCTGGCCTCCATAGAGCAAAGCAGAATATGTTACAGTACAGTTGAGCGCAGAAATCCACTGTATACCAGCGTATAGCACAAAAGTCAATGCTAATCTATCCCAACCATCCCAAACGTAACATACCCAAGCGCAACACAACAATGCCCAACGCGTGACTTCTGCTGACTTCCACAGATGCAAGCAGGATATACTCGGGAACAGTAGAGCACACAGGTCGATAGTATATCATCGTTGAGCACACAAGTCGACGCCTTCCTAGCCTAACACAACGAAGCCTAACAAAGCCAAGCGTAATCTAACACAACCTGTCGTGCAGTGCCCAGTATCGCTGGCCTCCACAGAGCCAAGCAGTGCATAATAAAGGAGTGTATAGGGCACAAGTTCATAGAATCGACGTGTACTGCAGAAAAGTCGTAGCTCTCCAAACCCAACCAATGCCAACATAACCTTACCAAACGCATCCTATATCGACCTAACGTGCTGAGACAACCATTACTACTCTGCGAAGAGTCATGCAGAACATACATGAGCACAGTAGAGCGTAGAAGCCACCGAAGCACAGTGTGTAGCATAAAAGTCGATGCTAACCTATCCTGACCTATCCAAACGTTATACAGCCAAACGCGACTTAACCTGACGTGCCGAGACCACTACTGCTGGCCTCCCGAGCGCCTAGCAGGGAAGACTAGAGCTCAGTAGATCGCAGAAACCAAACGGATAGCAGTTTATAACACAATAGTCAAAGCCGTCATAACCAAACCTAACGCAATGAACCCTAACCAAACGTAACCTAACACAAACTGTCGTGTCACGACCACTATTTCTGGCCACCCCACGGTCGAGCAGAGTATAGTAGAGCAATGCAGAGTGCAGAAATCCAACGAATAGCAGTGTATAACGCAAAAGGCACAGTTACTCTATCCAAACCTAGCCAACCGTAACATAACCGAGCGCAACATGATCCAATCTAGAGTGCCTGGACCACTATTGCTGGCCTCCCCAGACTCAAGCACAGTATCGTAGAGCAACGTAGAGCGCAGAAATCTACCGAATAGCAGCGGAAAGCTCAAAAGTCGAAGTTACCCTATCCTAACTTAACAAAGCGTAACACAACCAAACGTAACCTGACACAAGCTAACGTGCCACGACCACTGTGGCTCGGCTCCCGAGTGCCGAGCAGAGAATAGTAGGGCAATGTGGAGCGCCGAAATCCAGCGAATCGCAGTGCATATCACAATAGTCGAAGATATCCTATCCTAACCAAGCCAAACTTAACATAACCAAACGTAACATAGCTCTACCCATCGTGTCGGGACAGGTGTTTCTGGCCTCTCCAGGGCAGAGCAGAAAATAGTAGAGCACAGTAAAGCACAGAAATCAAGCCCATTTCCATTGCTGTTTATGGCACAAAAGTCGAAGGTATGCCAACAAAGCCTGACCTAAGGTAACCTAACCCAACGTAGTCTAACTCAACATAACGTGCCGGGATCATAATTGCTGGCCACCCCAGAGCCAAGTAGAATGTAGTTGAGCACAGTAGAGCGCAGAAATCCACCGAATAGCAGTGTATAGCACAAAGGTCAGCGCTATCTTATGCTAACATAGCCAAACGTAAGGCAATAAGCGTAACATATCGAAATCTAACGCGCCGAGACGACTATTGCTGGCTTCCCCAGAGCGGTGCAGGTCGTACTAGAGCATAGAGGAATGCAGGAATCCAACAAATATCAGTGCATAGCACAAAAGTCAAAACCACTCTATCCTAACTTAAGAAAGCTTCACATCACCGTACGTAACATTGCTCAAACCAACGTGCCGAGACAACTGCTGCTGGCCTCCACAGGGATAAGCAGAATGTTGTAGAGAACAGACGAGCGCAGGAATAAGCCGAGCAACGGTACAAAGCACGAAAGTCAATGCTGTCCTCACCGAAATTAGCGTAACCTTAACTAACCAAACGTAACCGAAAACTACCAAACGTGCCGAGACCACAATTTCTGACATCCCTAGGGACAAGTAGAAAATATTAGAGCACTGTAGAGTGTAGAAACTCTCCGAACAGCAGCGCGTAGCAAAGAAGTCAATGCTACACTGTCCTAACACAACAAAGCGTAACATAGCCAAACGCAACCTAGCCCAACCTATCGTGCCGCTGTCCTAACCGAACTATACCTAACCTACCCTCGCAAATGTACCATAATAGTGATCGCTGCAAGTTACGTTTGTTTAGGTTAGGTTAGATTATGTTTGGTCAGGTTGCCTTCGCCTTCTGTGCTATGCGCAAGCAATGAGGTCGACTTCTACGTTCTACTCTACTGTAGCATATTCTGCCGGGCCCTGCGGGTGCCAGCAATGGTAGTCTCGGCACGATAGGTTGGGTTAGGTTACGTTTGGTTTGGTTAGGTTAGTTTAGGTCAGGTTAGGATGGCTTTGACTTTTCTGCTATACGCTGCCATCCAATCGACTTCTGCGCACTTCTCTCCTCCAATATGTTCCCTTTGGCGATGGGGATGTCAGCAACAGTGGTCTAGGCACGTTAGTTTGGACTATGCTGCGCTTGGTTGTGTCACGTTTCGTTTGGTTATGATGTGATACCTATGACTTTTGCGCTGTACGCTGCTATTCGATGGACTCCTGCGCTTTACGATGCTCTGCTATACTCCTCTCGACACTGGGGTGATCAGCAATAGTGGTCGTGACACGAATGGTTGGGTTATTTTACGCTTAGTCAGGCAAGGTTGGGTTAGGTTTCGCTATGATTGCTTTAACCTTAGTGCTGTACACTGCCATTCTGTAGATTTCTTCGCTCCACTGTCTTCTAACATGTTCTGCATGGCTCTGTGGAGGTCCGCAATAGGGGTCTCGGCTCGATATGTTTCGCTGTTCTATATTTGGTTAGGTGCAGTTATGTCAAGTTAGGTTAGGGTGTCTGACTCTCGTGCTGTATGCCGCTATATGATGGCTTTCTGCGCCCTACTGCGCTCTAGTGTATTGAGCTTGACTCTGGGGAATCATGCAATGTAGGAATCGGCGCGTTAGGTTCAGTTCCGTTACGTTTGGTTAGGTGAGGTTAGGTTAAGGTCGGTTAGTGTTGCTTTGACGCTACTGCTGTACCCTGAGATTCTACGGACTTGTGTGCTCTACAGTGGCCTACAATATTTGGCATGGTCCGGGGTAAGCCAGCAATAGTGGTCGCGGCACGCCGGGTTGAGCTACGTAACGCTTGGTTACGCTACGATTGGTTATGTTGGGATAGGGGAGCTTTGACTTTTGTGCTGTACAGTGCTGTGCGTTGGATTTCTGCGATTTACATTGCTGTAGGACCCACTTCTTGGCTCTGGTCCGTACGGCAACAGTGGGCTCGGCGCGTTAGATTGAGTTATGTTATGTTTGGTTACGTTTCGTTTGATTAGGTTAGGATAGGATAGCTGCGACGTTTGTGCTATACTCAGATATTCGATGGATTACTGCGCTCTACTGTGGTTTAGTATTTTCTGCTTGGATCTGTGGAGGCACGCAATATTGGTCTCGGCACGCTAGGTTGTGTTATGGTACGTTCGGTTAGGCTCGGTTATGTCACGTTCGGTTAGGATATCTTCGTCTAACACTTTCTCGCGCTGGAACCACGCCTGGAAGTTATGGCGGGGGCGCTGTGTCGCCTGCAACCCAACCTGGAAGGGCCAGACGGGAGGGTGCTCCGCCTCTATACAGGAGTCGTTCGCTCGGTGGCACTTTACGGGGCTCCGATCTGGGCGAACGACCTGGTCGCCAGTCCGCGCAGTCTGGCGATTCTCCGGCGAGTCGCTCGCAGGCTGGCAATCAGGGTCGTGCGCGGTTACCGCACGATATCCCATGATGCGGCGATGGTCCTGGCGGGTATCCCGCCATTCGAACTGCAAGCGGTGGGGGAGGCCCGTATCTACGGTGCCCCTGAAGAAGGGTCCGTTTCGTTAAAGCAAGGGGTTCGTGAGACCTTGATGACCGCCTGGCGAGCTCGGCTGAGGAATCCGAGTAGCCGGCGGCGCAGGGCGATCGAGGCTGTGCTCCCCGTGTTGGATGCATGGGGGCGCAGCGGCAGCCGGCACACATTCCGCCTGACGAAGGTACTAACCGGGCACGGGCGTTTCGGGGAGTACCTGTGTCGTATCGGGCGGGAACGTAACCCGTGGTGTCATCACTGCGGGGAAGGGCGGGGCACGGCGCAGCACACGGTGGAGGAATGTCCGGCGTGGGCTCGCGAGCGCTGGGTACTGTGGCGCGTGGTGGGTAGGGACCTTTCGCTCTCAGTCGTCGTGGCGCGGATGACGGAAGGCTTAGGTGCGTGGCGTGCGGTGGCCTCCTTCTGCGAGGCGGTTATGCTACAGAAGGAGGCCGCGGAGAGAGCCCGCGAGCGTAGCGCGTGCTCCTCGCGCGTAGAGCGGCGGAGGCTGCAAGCGCGGCGCCGGAGGTCGGCGCGCGCACTGCCGGATGTGTTAACGCGTTTGACCTCCGCCTTCGCGAGCGACCATGTACCTACGGCCGGGGAGACCGTCTCGCTCTCCCGTTGTAACCTAGGTCAGGGTGACCACGAGCTGACGTGTGGGGGCCCGTCAGTTCGAGAGACCGTGGTCTGGGCGCTCGGCGTCGCGTGATGGTCGCACGGCGTCCGCAGGGTATGCGTGCGTTGCGGTGCGGTGGTATGCGTGTTGTGTGCGTGTGAGGGTGTGTGTGTGCCTGTAAACGACCCGTCTCGTGCGCATGGACATGATCGTTTCGGGTGCGATTACCCGTCGCGCCGGGTGGGAACTGCGGTTGCGTCGCGGGGGCGTCTTGGCAATTGCGTCGCCGAGAAGTCCAGGGCGCACCGAAATGCGAAGGGCTGGACATCGTGGGGGTTTTAGTGGGTAAAACTCCAACATAAGCCCGCCCCATCCCCTAAGGGTGCCGGGTATATTTTGAAGATTTCCCCCACGTGAAGAAGAGGATATATTCGTCTTTTTTACTATACATTTTTATGCGGTGTATTTCTGCCCTCTTATGTGCTCTACTATTTTCTGCATAGCCCTGGCGAGGTCAGCATTGGAGTTCGCGGCGCGTTGTTTTGACTTAGGCTTCGTGCACTTATGTTACGTTGGTTTCGGCTAATTTCGGATAGCTATGACTTTTCTGCTATACACAGAGCTTCTATGTACTTCTGTACTCCATTCTCCTCCAATGAATTCTGCTCGGCTGTGGGGAGTCCTTAAATAGTGTTTGGGTCACGTTTGATTGAGTTAGGATACGCTTGGCTATGATACGAATGGTTAGGTTGGGATGGGATAGCTTCTATTTTTGGGCTGGACACTGCTTTCCGGTGGATATCTGCGCTCTACTGTCCTCTCGAGTTTCCTATTTGGCTCTGTCGAGGCCCGTAATAGTGACCTTGGCACGTTACGCTATGCTGTGTTACGCCAGGTTACGTCACGTTTCGTTCGGTAGGAAATAATATCATTGACGTCTGTGCTGTACAATGGAATGATGCGGATTTCTATGTCCTACTGTGCCCTAATATGTTTAGTTCGGCCCTGGGGAGACCAGCAATAGTGGTCGTGTCGCGACAGGTTGCGTTATGTAACGCCTGGCAACGTTAGGCTAAGTTAAGTTTGGTCAGGTTGGAATTGACTTTCGTGCTATACGCTGCTATTCGGTGGTCTTCTGCGCTCAATGGCGCTCCAATGCCTTCTGCTTGGCTTTATGGAGGACAGAGATGGCTCACCGGACGTTTGGCTGCGATAGGTGACGATTGTTTTCGTTACCTTTGGCTAGGTTAGGTTGGGTAGCTTCGACTTTTGTGCTAAACACTGCCATTCTGTGGATTTCTGCACCCCACATTGCTATAAAATTCCATGCTTGGCTCTGTGGAAGGCAGCGATTGTCGTCTCGACACGTTAGTTTGAGTTATGTAACATTTGTTTGCGTCACCTTTCGATATGTTAGGATAGGATAGCTATAGCTTTAGTGCTATGCCTGCTATTCAGCGATTTTCTGCGATCTACTGCGTTATGTTTGGTTAGGTTGAGATAGGGTCGCTTTGACTTCTGTGCAATACACTGCTATCCTATGGTCTTCTGTGCTCCACTCTTCTCTAATATATTCAGCTTGGCTCTGGAGAGCTGCTTTGACTTCTGTGCAATACACTGCTATCCTATGGTCTTCTGTGCTCTACTCTTCTCTAATATATTCAGCTTGGCTCTGGAGAGGGCAACGATACTGTTCTCGGCACGTTACGCTGAAGTATGTTACGTTTGGTTACTTTACCTTTGGTTAAGTTAGGAGACGATAGTTTTGACTGTAGTGCCAAAAACTGCTGCTCGGTGGATTCCTGCGGGCTACTGTGCTCTAATATATTCTGTTTGGCTCTGTGGAGTCCAGCAATGGTGGTCATGGCATGTTAGTTTGCGTTAGGCTACGTTTGGTTTAACTAGGTAAAGTTAGGTGTGGTCAGGTTAGTTTTGACTTTTGTGCTATACACTGCAATGCGGTTGATTACTCCGCTCTCCTGAGCTCGAATGTGTTCTGCTCGTCTCTGTGGCTGCCAGCAATGATGGCGTCGGCACGTTAGGTTAAGCTATGTTACGATTGGTTAGGTCAGGTTGGGCAAAGTTTTTTAAGTGATGGCGTCGGCACGTTAGGTTAAGCTATGTTACGATTGGTTAGGTCAGGTTGGGCAAAGTTTTCTAAGGACCACTTCGACTTTCGTGCCATACACTGATCTTCGGTGGATTTCTGCGCTCTGCTGTGCTCTATTATATTCTGCTTGGCCCTGGTGGGGCCCGCAATAGTGGTCGCTGCACGCTATGTTCAGTTATGCTACGTTAGGTTGTGTTAGTTAGGTCGGGTTTGGTTTGGGCATCTTCGACTTTTGTGCTCTTCACTACAATGCTGTCGATGTCTGCGAACTCCTATGCTCTAGGACATGCCGCTAGTCCTTGTGGAGGGCAGCAATAATGGTTTCGTCATGTTAGGTATAGTTAGGCTAGGTTTGGTTACGATATGATTGGCTATGTTTGGATAGAGTATTTCGGCTTTTGCGCTATACACTGCTATTCGTTGGATTTCTGGGATCTAATGTGCTCTCATACTCTCTCCTTTCCTCTGGGGAAGCCAGCAATATTGGTCTCGACACATTATATTAAGTTACGCTACGTTTGGGTTTCTTAGGTTGGGGCGCCCAACACATTAGTGCTATCCTCTGCGATGCGCTGGGTTTCTGCGCTCTACTGTAGCCTCGTGTACTCTGCTTGGCTCCGGTGAGGCCAGCAATACCTGTCGCGTGATATTATGTTTAGTTATGTTACGTTTGGATATGTTAAGATTGGTCATGTTAGGATAGGGTAGCTTTGACTTTTGTGCTGTGCAATGCTATTCGGTGGATTTCTGCGTTCAACCGTGCTCTAACATATTCGGCTTGACTCTGGGAATGCCAGCAATATTGGTCTGGTCACGTTAAGTTTGGCTATGTTACGTACGGTTAGGTTAGGTTATGTCAAGCTCGGTCGGGTCGTCTTTCACTTTCGTGCTATACACTGCTATTCGGAGCATTTCTGCTTTCGTCTGTGCTCTACTATATTCCGCTTGGATGTGCGGAGGCTTGAAATTGTGGTCGCGGCGCGAGAGTTTGGGATAGATAGCGTTTGGTTATGATAGGTTTCGTTGGATTAGGTTAATATAACTTTGGCTCTTGTGATGCACACTGCTACCGCATGGACTTCTGCGCCCTACTGTGCTCTATCACATTTTGCTTGACTCTGGGGACGCGAGGAATAGTGGTCGTGGCAAGCCAGGTTGAGTTAGGTTACGTTCGGTTCGCCTGGGTTAGGTTAAGTTGTTCTGGTAAGCTTTGGCTAATGTGCTATACACAGCTATTCGGTGGATTTCTGCGCTCTACTGTGCCCTAGTACGTTCTGCTTCGGAGGAGGCCAGCAATACTAGTCGCGGCGCGTTACGTTGAGTCTTGTTGCCTTTGGTTATGCTATGTTTGGTTAGGTTAGGATGGTCTGCTTTGACTTTGTGCTATACATTTTAGTGCGCCGGACTTCTGTGCTCTACAGTGCTCTAGAATATTCTACTTGCCTCTGTGGAGGTCAGCAATAGTGGTCTCTGCATGTTAGGTTGTGCTGTTGCGTACATCTGGATTAGGCTTGTTTGGGTTAGGTGAGGATAGCTTTACCGTTCCTGCTATACACTGCCACTCTGTGGGCTTCTGCGGCCTAGTCTCCTCTAATATTATCTTCGTGGCGATAGGGATGGCAGCAATGGTGGCATAGGCACGTTAGGCTTGAGTGGGTTACATATGATTATGTTACGTTTGCCCTGGTAAGGACAGGATAGCTTTGACTTTTATGCTATACACTGCACTTCGGTGGATTTTTGCGCTCTACATTGTTCTACTATACTCCGATCGTCTCAGGGGTGCGGGGAATATAGGTCTTGGCGTGTTAGGTTGATTCATATTACGTTTGGCTTGGTTAGGTAAGGTTGTGACTGGGTAGGATAGCTTCGACTTTCGTGCTGTACTCCCTTATCTGGTTTATTTCTGCGATATACTGTTCACTAATATGTTGAACTTGGCACCGGGATGGACGATAATATTGGCCTGGAACACGTTACGTTGCGTTAGGCTACGTTTTGTTAGGTTAGGTTAGGTTAGGGCAGGATGTCTATGGCTTCTGTGCTTTACTCTGCGATGATGCAGATTTCTGGGATCTACTGTGCTCTGGCATATTCTGCTGGGCTCTGTGGAGGACAGCTGCTGCGGTTTAGGCTCACTAGGTTAAGCTAGGCTACGTTTGGCTATGTTACGTTGATTCGGTGGATCCCTGCGCTGCACATTTCTCTACTAATCTCTGCTCGACTCCCGGGAAGCCGGCTATGGTGACCGTGGCAAGTTGGGTTCATTTAGATTACGTTTTGATAGCCTAGGTTATGTTGAGTATGATTAGGATAACTTTGACTTTTTTGCCATACACTGCCATTCGGTGGACTTCAGCGCTATACTGTGCTCTAGTATGCTCTGCCTGGCTCTAGGCAGGACAGCATATAGGGTTCGCGGCACTTTATGTTGAGTTCTGTTACTTTCGGTTATGTTAGGATAGCTTGTGTTAGGCTAGGGAGGCTTTGACTTTTGCCCTATACACTGCCTTTCGATGGATTGCTACGCTCTGCATTGCTCTACTACTCTCTGATCGACTCCTTGGAAGCCATCAATAGTAGCCGTGGCAAGATGTTTTGAATTAGGTTGCGTTTGGTTACGTTACGTTTCCTCTGGTTAGGACAGGATAGCTTTGACTCTTATGCTTTGTAGTGCGATTCTTTGGATTTCTGCGCTCTCCTCTCCTCTGATGCGTACTGCTTGGCTGTTGGGAGGCCAGCAATAGTGGTCGCTGAACGTTATGTTTAGTTAGGCTGCGTTTTGTTAGGTTATGCTGGTTCCGGTTACGTTTGGACAGCTTTGAGTTTTCGGCTATACATTGTGATTCTGTAGATTTCGGCGCTCCACTCACGTCTAATGTGTTCTGCGCGGCCATGTGGTGGCCTGCAATAGTGGTCGTGGCGCGATAGTTTGTATTGTGTGACTTCTGGTTAGTTTCGGTTAGGTTAGGTTGGGTTAGGATGGCTTTGGCATTTGTGCTATATACTGCCATTCGGTGGGTTTCTGCATTCTACTGTCCTCTAATATGTTCTGTTCTACTCTGTGCATGACAGAAATAGTGGTCGCGGCACGTCATGTGTCACGCTACGTTTGGCTATGTTAGATTAATTTATGTTAGGTTAGGATATCCACGGCTTTGGCGCTATCCATTGCAGTGCGGTGAATTTCTGCTCTCTTCTGTGCTCTAGTACATTCTGCTTGTCCCTGTCAAATTAGCTAAACATATATTTCTCGTGGGCATGTTACGTTTAGCTAGGTTAGGAAATGCTACATTGACTTTTGTGTTCTTCACCGCTATTCGGTGGACCTATGCTCTCGAATGTGCTCTAATATGCTCTCATTGGCTCTGGAGTGCCAGCAATATGGGACTCTTCACGTTACGTTGAGTTACGCTACGTTTGCGTAGGTTAGGTTAGGTCAAGTTGGGTAATGACATTTTTGACTTTTCTGCCATAGACTCCAATGAGGTGGACTTCTGCGATCTAATTTGTTCTAATATTCTCTGCTTTTCTGTGCGGTGGCCTGTAGTAGTGGTCTCGGCAAGTTGGGTTGTGCTACGCTACGTTCGGTTATGTTACGTTTGGTGAGGTTACCATATGGTCGCTTAGACTCTTGTGCTATACATTGCTACCCGCGGATTTCTGCGATTCACTGCATTCTAATAGCTTCTGCTTGTCTCTGACGAGACCATCTGTGGTGGTCTCTGCACGTTAGGATATGTTATGATACGTTCGGTTAGGTTTGGCTATGTTCAGGTCGGTCTGGTTATCCTTGACCTTCGTCCTTTGCACTGCTGTTCAGAGGATTCCTGCGCTCGGCTGTGCTATACCATATTCCGCATGGCCCAGGGGCGGACAGCAATAGCGGCCGTGGCACGTTACGTTGAGTAAGGATGCGTTTGTTTAGGTTATGTTGGGACATGTTTGGGCAGGATAGCCTTGACTTTCGTAATATACACTATTGTAAGGATGGCTCTTGTCATCTACAGTACTCTACTACGCTCTTCTTGGCTCTGCGCTGGCCAGGAGCAGTGGTCGCGGCACGTTATGTTGAGATATGGTATGTTTGGTTATGTTAGGTTAGGTCAGGTTAGGTCATGATATCTATGGCTTTTGTGATATACAATGCATTGCGGTGGGTTTCTAAGCTCTGCTGGGCTGTAGCATGTTCTGCTTGACGCTGGGGAGGCCAGAAATAGTGGTCTCGGCACGTTAGTTTGTGTTAAGCTTCGTTTGGTTCCGTTACATTAGCTTGGTTTAGGTTCGGATAGCTATGACTTTTCTGCCGTACACAGCATTGAGGTAGATCTCTGCGCTCAGCTGTGCTCTGGTATACCCTCCTCGGCTCTGGGGAGACCAGTGATAGCGGTCTCGGCACGTTGGGTTTCGTTACGTTACGTTTGGCTAGGTAAGGTTACGTAATGTTAGGCTAGGATATCCTAATCTTTTGTGCTTTTCACGTCAGTGCGGCGGGTTCCTGCCCTCTCCTGTGCGCCAGTATATTCTGCTTTGCTCTGGGGATGTCAGCAATGGCGGTCGTGGCAAGGCATGCTGTGCAATGTTACGTTCGGTTAGGTTAGGGTAGTTTATGTTTGGCCAGGGTGGCTTTGACTTTCGTGCTATGCAACGTTATTCTGTGGGTACCTACTCTCTGCTGTGCTCTAATGTGCCCTGCTTTGCTCTTGGGAGGCCAGAAACAGCGGTCGCGCCACGTTAGTCTAAGGTATGTTGCGCTTGGTTATGTTACGTTTGGTTACGTTTGGACAGGGTAGCTTTACTTTTGTGCTATTCACTGCACCTCGGTGGGCTTCTGTGCCCTACGTTGCTGTATTATGCTCTGCTCGATTATCTGGAGGGCAGCCGCTGTGGTCCCCACAAGTTAGGTTGATCTACATTACGTTCTGTTAGGTTAGGTTGCGTTGTGTTACGTTAGGATAGCTTTGACTTTTGTGCCACACAATGCTATCCTGTGGACCTCTACACTCTTATGTGCCGTATCACACTGTGCTTGTCTCCGTGGGCGCCAGGAGTAGTGCTATCGGCACGTTAGGTTGGGTCACGTTTCGTTCGGCTATGCCAGCTTTGCTTAGGCTTTGTAAGGATATCTTCGACTTTTGTGCTGTACACAGATATTTGGTGGCTTTCTGTGCTCTACCGCGTACTGCCATATTCTGATTGACTCTGTGGAGGACAGCAATAGTGGTATCGGTACGTTAGGTTAAGTTACGTTTCGTTTGGTTACGTTACGTTTGGCTAGGTTAGGATAGGGTAGTTCAGGCTTTTGTGCTACTCACTGGTGTTCGGTTTATACCTGCACTCTACTGTGCTCCACATTAATCTGCTTGGCCCCGTGGCCGCCAAAAATAGTGGTCGCGAACGCTGGGTTGAGTTATATTACGTTTGGATATGTTAGGTTGCGTCGCGTTAACTTAGTGTAGCTTCGACTTTCATGCTGCACTCTGCTTTTCTACAGAGTGCTGTGCTCTCCTGTGCGCTATTACACTCTGCTTGCCTCTGTGGACGCCAGGAATAGTGCTCTCCTCACGTCAGGTGGAATTATGTTACGTGTGGCTTGGGTAGGTTTGGCTACGTTTGGTGACGGTGGCTTCAAATTTTGCGCTATACACTGCTATTCGGAAGATTTCAGCGTTCTATATTGCTCTGATGTACTCTGCTCAGTTCTCGTGTGGCCATCAATTGCAGTCGTGGCACGTCAGGTTCGGTTTCGTAACGTCCGCCTACGTTAGTTTTGGTCAGGTTAGGACAGGATAGCTTTGACTTTCGTGCTATACACTGCCATTCTATGGACCTCGGCGCTCAACTCTCCTTAATATGCTCTGCTTGGCTCTGGGGAGTCCGGAAATAGTGCTCTCGGCACGTTAGGTTTTGTTATCTTTCGTTTGGTTGGGTTACGCTTGGCTAGGTTAGGATAGGATACCTTTGACTATTACGCTGTACACTGCTACTCGGTGGACCCTTGCACTCTTCTTTGCCCTACTATACTATGCTCGACTATGGAGAGACCAGCAGTAGCTGTCGTGGCGCGATCGATTGAGTTTGGTTACGTTTGGTTGGGTTAGGTAATGTTACGTTTGGAAGGATGTCTTTGCCTTTTTTGTTACATATAGCTATTCGGTGGATTTTGGAACTCTACTCTGCTCTAATATGTTCTGCTCGGCCCCGGGGGAGGCCAGCAGTTGATGCCTCTGCAAGCTACGTTTAGTTATTCTACGATTGGTTACGTTAGGTTAGAGCATGTTAGGTTAGGTTATCTTTGGATTTTGAGCTGTACACTTCTATTCGGCTCTTTTCTGCGCTCTACGGTGCACTGGTATATTCTGCTTGGCTATTGGGAGGCCAGCAATGGTGGTTCCGCCTCGTTATGTTAAGTTATGTTGCGTTCGGTAGTATTACGTTTGGATAGGGTATGATAAGATACCTCTGACTTTTGTGCTATACGCGGCTATTCGGTGGATTTCTGCGCTCTACAGTGCTCTATTGTGCTCTGCTTGTCTTTGGGGAAACAAGTAAGTGTGGCCTCGGCACGATAGGTTGAGATAGGATACGCTTGGTCAGGTTATGTTAGCACTGGTTGAGCTTGGACAGCTTCGACATTTCTACTTTACCCTGCGGTTCTAAGGATTTCTTCGCGCGACACTCTTCTATTCTGTTCTGCTTGGCTCTGCGGAGGCCAGCAATACCGGTCGCGGCATGTTAGGTTTAGTTAGATTACGTTTGGTTATGCTAGGTTACATTGGGTTAGTTTGGGATAGCTCTGACATATGTGCTCAACACTGATATTACATGGACTTATGTCCTCAACTGCGCTCTGTCATGTTCTGCTTGTCTCTGGAGAAGCCAGCAATATTGTTCGCGGCACGTTATGTTTAGTAATTCGACGTTTGGTTAGGTCAGGTCAGGTCAGGTTAGGTCTGCTTATGTCAGAATATCCTTGACTTTTCCGCTGTACATCGCTGTTTGGTGGCTTTGTTCGCTCTACTGTGCTCTACTACGCCCTTCTAGTCCCAGGGGAGGCCAGCAATAGTGGTCATGGCACAATGGGTTGTTTTAGGCTGCGTTTGGTAATGTTACGATTGGTCATGTTACTATAAGGTAGCTGTGACTTATATGCTATACACCGCTATTCGGAGCATTTCTACGGTCTGCATTGCTCTGCGGTACTCTGCTGGACTCTGTAGAGGCCAGTAATAGCTGTCTCGGCATGTTAGTTTCTTTCAAGTTACGTTTGGTGAGGATAAGTTAGATCAGGTTAGGTATGGATTGCTTTGACTTTTACGGTATAGACCGCTTTTCGGGGGACATCTGCGCTCTACTGTGCTCTAGTGTGTTCTTCTTGGCTCTGTGGAGGCCAGCAATGATTGTTTCTGCGCGTAAGTGTGAGTTAGGTTACGCGAGGCTTTGCTAGGTTTCGGATACAGTTGGTTAGGGTAGCTGTGAATTTTGTGCTGTACACTGCTATTCAGTCGATACCTGTGCAATGCATTGCTCTACTAGCATCTGCCTGTCTCTGGGGAGGCCAGTAATAACGATCGTAGCATGTTTGGTTCAGTTATGTTACGTTTAGGTTGGCTTGGTTTGGCTCAGTTTGGCTAGGATGGCTTCGACTTTTGTGCTATACACTGCTATTCGGTCGACATCTGCGCTCTGCGTTACTGCACCATCATCTGCTTTTCTCTGTAGAGGACAGCAATGGTGGTCGCTGCACGTTCCGTTTGGTAAGGTTACCTTTGCTTGGGATAGGTAAGGCTGATTTTGGAAAGGACGGCTCTGACATCTGCGCTATACGCAGCTATTCGCTGGATTTCTGCGCTGTACATTGCTCTACTATGCTCTGCCCCGCTCTCGGGATGCCGGCAATGGTGGTCGCGGCCTGTATGTTTGTGTCAGATTACGTTTGGTTTGGTGAGGATACGTTGCGGTAGGTAAGGATAGCTTCGACTTTTGAGCTACGTAATGTTATTCTAAGGGCTTCTGCGCTCTTCTGTGCGCTAACGCACTCCGCTTGTCTTTATGGACTCCAGGAGTAGTGCCCTCGGCACGTTAGGTTGAGTTGTGTTAGGTTTGGCTATGTCACGATTGGTTACGTATGGTTAGGATGGCTTTTAATTTTGTGTTATATAATGCTTTTCCCTGGATTCCTGCGCTCTACTCTGCTCTGATATGTTCTGCTTCGCTCTGGGGAGGCCAGCAGTAGAGGTTTCGGCTCGTTCCGTTTAGTTATTCTATGTTCAGTTAGGTTGGGTTAGGAAGGGTTTGGTTGGGATATCCTTGACTCTTTTGCTATACACTGCCATTTGGTTGCTCTCTGCGCTCTACCTTTATCAAGTGTATACTGCTTCGCTCTGGGGCCGGCAATAGTGGATGCGACACCCTAGTTTAATTTATTATGCGTTTGGTCCTACTACGTTTGGATACCGTAGCATAGAATATCTTTGACCTTTCCACTATACGCGGCTATCTGGTGGATTCCTACTCTCCACGTTGATCTACTATACCCTGCTTGACTCCGTGGAGGAATGTAACAGTGTTCCCGGCCCGTTAGGGTCTGTTATATTACGTATGGCTACGTTGTGTTGGCTTGGCTATGTTGGAATCGATTTCGCCTTCGCGGTATACAGTGTTATTCGGGGGATTTTAGCAGTCACCTGTGCTCTACTATACTCTTCTCGTCTCTGGGTATGTCGGCAATGACGGTCGTGCATCCATAGTTTGAGTTAGGTTACGTTTGGTTAGGTTAGGTTAGGCTACGTTTGTTTGGGGTTGCTACGAGTTTCATGCTATACAGTGTTATTCTGTGGATTCCTGCCCTCCACTGCGCGCTACGCTAATCTGATAGACACTGGAGAGGCCATCAATAGTGGTCGAGGCACGTTACGTTGAGCATTGCTACGTTAGATAAGGTCACGTTTGTTAGGGTTAGTTTCGGATATCCTTACGTTTGGTTAGCTTAGGTTCTGTCATGTTGTGTTAGAATATCAATGACCTTTGTGCCTTGCGCATCAGTGCAGCGGTTTCATTCGCCATCCTCTGCTCTAGTATGTTCTGCCTTGCTCTGAGGAGGTCGGCAACAGCGACCTAGGCTCGTTTGGTTGAGTTAGGTTACGTTTGCTTATGTTACGTTTGGTTAGCTTGGGATAGGATACCTTCGACTTTTGCGCTACATACTGCCTTTCGGTGGATTTCTGCACTCCGCTGTACTCTAGTACATTCTGCATGTCTACGCGGATGCCAGCAATATTGGTCTCGGCACGCTAGTCTGTGTCAGGTTACGTTAGGTAGTGCTAAGGTTGGTCTCCTCAGGACAGGGTACCTTTGACTTTTGTGCTACGTACTGCCTTTCGGTGGATTCCTCCGCTCTACTCTGCTCTAATATGCTCTGCTTCCCTATAAGGGGGCCAGGAATAGTGGCCACTGCAGGTTAGGTTGAGTTATGTTGCGTTCGGTAAGGATAGGTCTGGCTAGGTTTGTTTGGGGTAGTTTGACTTTTGTGCTATGCACTGCTATTCGGTGGAATCCTGCGCTCTGCATTGTTCTACAATACTCTACTGGACCCTGGGGAGGACAGCAGTGGCTGCTGTGTCACGATAGGTTGAGATAGGTAACGTTTGGGTATGTTAGGTTAGGTTATGTTCGGTAGCGGTGGCTTCGACTTTTGTGCTGTTCACTGCTATTCGGTGACTTTCTGCGATCTACTATGCTCCAATATGTTCTGCTTGGCTCTGCGCATGCCAGTAATAGAGGTCTCGGCTCGTTATATTCAATTATTCTTCATTTCGCTATGTCGGGCTAGGCCGCATTTGGTTAGGGTATCTTTGACTTTTGTGCTATATATCACTATTTGGTCGCTTCCTGCCCTATACTGCGCTCTATTGTTCTCTGTTCGCACCTCGGGAGGTCAGCAATAGCGGTTGTGACACGACAGTTTGAGTTAGGTTACGTTTGCTTATGTTAGGGTAGGTTACGTTCGGTTATGTTTGGTTAGGTTACGTTTGGTTAGGATGGGTTTGACTATTGTGACATACACTGTCATACAGTGAAATTCTACGCTCTACTGTGCTCTAGTATGTTCTTCATGTCTCTGGGAAAGACAGTAATAGCGCCCTTGGCGCGATAGGTTGAGATATGTTACTTTTGAATAGGTTATGTGAGCTCTGGTTTGGTTTGGAAAGCTTAGACTTTTCAGCTATGCACAGCGGTTCTATAGATTTCAGCGCTCTACTCTCCTCTATTATGCTCTGCTTGGCACTGTGGAGGCCAGCACCACTGGCCGTAGCACCTCATCTTGGGATCGGTTACATTTGGTTAGGTTATATTAGGTTGATATTGGTTATTATAGCTTTGATATATGTGCTCAACACGGATATCCAATGGACTCCTGCGCTATACTGTGCTCTATCATTTTCTGCTCCTATCTGGAGAAGCCAGCAATAGCGTTCGCGGCACGTTAGGTTTAGTTATTCTATGCTTGCTTAGGTCGGGCTATGTCTGGCTTGGTATGGATGGCTCTGACAGTTTTGCTATAAACTGCTGTTCGGCGAATTTCTTCGCTCTACTGTGACCTTGTATTCTCTTCTTTGCTCTGAGGAGGCCATAGTCGCCGCGACTGGTTAGGTGGTGTTATGTTACTCTTGGCTAGGTTAGGCTTGTTTAGGTTAGGCTAGGGTATCATTGACCTTTGTGCCATACGCTGCCATCCTATGGACTTCGGCGCTCTACTGTACTCTTATATGCTCTGCCTCCCTCTGGGCAGGTCAGTAATAGTGGTGTAAGCACAATAGGGTGAATTAAGTTACGTTTGGTTTTGTTATGTTTGGCTAGGTTTGGTTAGGACATCATTGACTTCTTCACTTTAAACTGCAATGCTGCGGATTACTGCGCTCTACTTTGCTCTAGTATGTTCTGCTTGTCTCTGGAGAGGCAAGCAATATTGGACACGGCACATTAGGCCGAGCTAGGCTACGTTCGGCTGTGTTACATTAGGATATTTTAGGATAGGGCAGCCTCAACTCTTGCGGTATGCACTGCGATTCTATGGATTTCTGCGCTATAGCCGCCTCTAATATGTTCTGCTCTGCTTTGAGGAGGGCAGCGATAGTGGCCTCGGCACGTTAGGATGAGTTGCGCTACGTTCGGCTGCGTTACGTTTGGTTAGGGTAGGACATGGTAACTTTGAATTTTGTACTATACACTGCTATAAGGTGGACTTCTGCGCTTTACTGAACTCTAATGCGATCCGCTTGGCACTGGGGATACCAGCAACTCTGGTCCCGGCAAGGTAGGTTGAGCTATGTTGAGATCGGCTTGGTTAGGTTTAGTTAGTATAGCTTTGCCTTTTGTGCCGTACACTGCTATTCGTCAGATATCTGCGATATGCATTGCTGTACTATCCTCTGCTTGCCTTTTGGATGGTCAGCGATAGTTGTCGTGGCACTTTTGGAAGGGTTACGTTATGCTTCGTTATGATACGTTATGTTATGTTTTGTTAGGATAGCTGTGACCTTAATGCTATACTCCGCCATTCGTAGGATATCCGCGCTCTATAGTGCTATAGTATATTCTACTCGGCTATATGGAGGCTAGGAGTAGTGGTCTCGGCACGTTAGGCAGGGTTATGTTGCTTTTGGTTATGCTACGTTTGGTTAGGTCGGGATAGGATAGCTTGGACTTTTGTCCCACACACTGATTTCCGGTTGATTTCTACGCTCTACAAAGCTTTACTAAACTCTGCTCCAATCTCGCGATTCCAGCAAGAGCGGTCGTGGGCCGTTCTATTGTGTAAGGTTACGTTTGCTTATTCAGGGTTAGGTTAAGCTTGGTTAGGATAGCTTTGACTTTCGCGCTGTACACAGATGTCGGCTGAATTCCTACCCTCTGCGGTGGTCTAATCGCCCTGCTTTGCTTTGGAGAGGACAGAAATGGTGGCCGCGGCCCATTAGGTATAGTTACGTTACGTTTGGTTAGGTTACGTTAGCATGGGTACGGTTTGGATATCTTTGACCTTTCTGCTATTCGCCCCTGTTCTATTGATTTCTGCGCTCGACTCTCCGCTGAAACGTTCTGCACGGCTCTTGGGTGGCCAGCAACAGTTGTCGCGGCACGTTAGATTTAGTCAGACTACGTTCGGCTATGTTAGGGTGCGTTGTGTCAGGTTAGGGTTTCTTTGACTTTTGTGCTGCACACTGCAAGTCTAAGGACTTCTGCGCACTTCTGTTCGCTATTGCAACCTGCTTGTCTCTGTGGACGCAAGGAATACTGTTCCCGGCACGTTACCTTGGGTTATGTTACGTTCGCTTATGTTAGTTTTGGATAGGTTTGGTTAGGATGGCTTTGAGTTTTGTGCAGTAAACTGATATTCGGACGATTTCAGCGTTCTACGTTGCTCTGCTGTACTCTGGTTAGCTCTCATGAAGCCAGTAATAGCGGTCGTGGCCCGCCAGTTTGTGTTACGTTGCGTCTGCTTATGCTACGTTTTGATAGGTTAGGATAGGACAGCTTTGTCTTTTGCGCTATACACTGCTATTCGGTGGACTTCTGCCCTCAGCTGTGCTCTAATATGCTCCGCTTAACGCTGGCGAGTCCAGCAATTGTGGCCTCGACGCCTTAGGTTTCGTTGGGCTGCGTTTGGTTAGGTTATGCTTGGAGAGGTTAGGATAGGATAGCCTTGGCTTCCGTGCGGGACACTGCTATTCGGTGGCTTTCGGCACCCTACTGTGCTCTAACATGATTTGCTTGGCGCTGGGGAGGCAAGCAATAATGGTTACGGCACGTTAGGTTGAGTTAGGCAACGTTTGTTTGTGTTACGTTCGGTTGGATTAGTTTCGGCGGCTTAGACTTTTATGCTGTGGAATGCTCTCGGTGGATTCCTGCGACCTATATTCCTCTTCTATACCCTCCTCGACTCTCGGGATGCCAGCAATATTCGTCGCGGCACGCTGGGTTAAGTCAGAAATCGTTTAGGTAGGTTAGCTTACGCTGCGCTAGGAAAGGATAGCTTTTACTTTTGTGCTTTGCACCGAAATTCGTTCCATATCTGCGTCCAGCGTTGCCCCACTAGCATCAGCTTGTCTCTGGAAGGCCACCAGTTGCGGGCGTCTCACGTTCGGTTGAGTTAGGTTACTCTTTGTTAGGCTATGTTAGGATAAGTTTGATCAGGATGGCTCTCACCTTGTCCTTTGCACTGTATTGCGGCGGACTTTTGAGCACTACTGTGCTAAAGTATATTCTAAAAGGCTCTGGGGATGTCAGCGATAGTTGTCTGGGCACGTTAGGATAAGTCAGGTTCCGTTTGGTTATGCTATCCTTGGTTAGGTAAGGCTAGGACAGCGTTGACTTTCGTGGAGTAAACTCATTTTCGGTGGATTTCTGCGCCCTACTGTGATCTTGTAAGCTCTGCTTTGCTCTGGGTGGCAGAGATAGCGGCCGCAGCTCATTGGCTTGAATTATGTAACGTTCGGTTGTACCACGTTTCTCAGGATCAGATATGGATTGCCCTGACTCTTCTGCTGTACCCCGCGACCTACGGATTTCGGCGCTCTGCTCAACTCGAATTTGTTCTGCTTGCCTATGTAGATGCCAGCAATAATGATCACCGCACGATAGGTTGAGATAAATTACGTTTGGTTAGGCTCGGCTAGGTTAGTTCTGGATTCGATGGTATCGGCTTCTGTGAGCAACACTGCTATTCTATGGACATCCGCGCTCTAATATGCTCCATCGCGTCTGCTTGTCCCTGGGGACGCCAGCAATGGTGGTCGAGGCACGTTAGGCTGCATTATGGTACGTTTGTGTCGGTTAGGTTAGGTTAAGTTTGGTATGGTTTGCATTGACTTTCCTGCTATACACTGCTATTCGGTCAATATCTGCGCTATGCGTTGCTCTACAAGCATCCGCTTGTCTCTGGGGGGTCAGCAATTGTGGTCACGGTACGATTGGTTGGGTTCGGTTACGTTTGGTTAGGTTAGGGTATGCATGCATATGCTAGAATATCTTTGACTTTTCTGCTGCTCATTGTCATTCTATGGACTTCTGTTCTCTACAGTTCTCTAGTAAGTTCTGCCTGGAAATGGGGAGACCAGCAATAATGGGCTCGGCTCGTAAGGTTTAGTTAGTTCACGTTTGGTTTGTTTAGGGTAAGTCCGGTTAGGTCCTGCTTTCTTTGTCTTTTGTGATACACAATGCTATTCTCTGAACTTCTGCGCTCCCCTGCGCGCTATCACAATCTGGTTGTCTCCGGGGATGCCAGGAATGTTGCACTAAGAACGTTAGGCTGAGTTATCATGCGTCTGGCTATGTGACATTTGGTTAGGTTACGATTGGGAAGTTTCGACTTTAGCGTTTTACACCGCTATTCGGCGGATTCCTGCGCTCTACTGTGCTCTAATATGTCCTGCTTGTCTCTGGGGTGATCAGCAGTATTGGTCGCGGCACGTTTGTTTCAGCTGCGCTACGCTTGGTTTGGTTGGGCTGCGAAAAGTTTGGCTAGGATGAATTCGACATTGGTGCTATAAACTGCTGTGCGGTGGATTTCTACGCTCTACTGTGCTCTAGTGTGCTCTGCTTTGCTTTGCCAATTCGAGATAGCGTGCCCGCGAGATGCTAGGATTTGCAAGATAACGAGTGGTTAGTTTACTATATCATGGGTTGGGAGTTAACAGCTTTGACTTTTCCGCTTTACACTGCCATTTTACGGGTTACTGCGGCCCACTCTCCTCTAATATTTTCTGCTTGGCGACGGGGAGGCCAGCAACAGTGGTCCAGGCTCGTTAGGCTGAGTTACGCTTCGTATGGCTTGGTTAGGTTATGCCATGTTAGGATGGGATATCTTTGTCTTTTGCGCTTTGCACCTCAGTGCGGCGAAGACCTGCGCTCTCCTGTGCTCTAGTATATTCTCCTTTGCTCTGGGAAGTTCAGCAACAGTGGTCTAGGCACGTTAGATTGAGTAAGGTTACGTTTGGTCTTACTATGCTTGGTCACGTTAGGCTAGGATAGCTATGACTCTGAGCTGTACATTGCTATTCGGTGGATTCCTGCGCTCTACTTTGATCTAGTATTCATAGCTTCGCTCTGGGAATTCCAGAAATAGTGCCCGCGGCTCGTTAGGTTGCGTTAGGTTACGTTTGGATAGGTTAGTTTTGTGTCGGCTAGGTTAGGACGTCTTTGACTTTCGTGCTATACACTGCCATTCCATGGACCAGTATGCTCCACTATGATCTATCATATTCTGCTTGTCTCTGGGGAAGTAAGTAGTAGTGGTCGCGGCACGTTAGGTAAAGTCGTTCTATGTTTGGTTAGATTAGGCCTAGTTAGGTTAGTTTGTCATCGACCTTTGTGCTAAACATTGCTATTTGATGGCTTTCTGCGTTTTACTGTCATCTACTGTAATCTGCTCTACCCTCAGGAGGCCAGCAATTATGGTCGTGCCACGATAAATTTTGTTGGGATACGTTTGGTCCGGTTAGAATACGATAACTTTGACTTTTGTGCTGTACGCCGCGGTACAGAAAATTTCTGCGCTCTACTGTGCTCTCATATGCTCTGCGTGGCTGTCGGGTGGCCAGCAGTTATGGCCTCGGCACATTAGTTTCAGTTATGTTACGTTTGGCTTGGTTAGAGTAGGTTATGCGAGGATAGAATGGCACAGACACTTGTGCCATACGCTGCTATTCGGTGGACTTCTGCGCTCCACTGTGCTCTAGTATATTCAGTTTGGCTATGGTGAGGCCACCAGTAGTGCTCTCGGCACGTTAGACTGAGGTATGTTTCTTCTGGTTATGCTACGTTTGGATAGGTTAGGAAAGGATAGCTTAGAGTTTTGTACTATACACTGCACTTCGATGCATTTCTACGCTATACATTTGTCTACTATATTCTGTTCGACTCTTGGGAGTCCAGCAATGGCGGTCGCGGCACGTTATGTTGAGTTCGAGTACGTTCGGTTACGTTAGGTGACGTTGCGTTATTTTAGGATATCTTTGAATTTCCCGTTATAAGCTCTTATTAGGGGAAATTCTCCGCTCTACTCTGCTGTATTGCACTATGCTCGATTTGAGGAGCCCAGCAATAGTGGTCGCGGCACGTTATTTTGAGTTAAGTTAGGTTCGGTTATCTAACGATATGTTAAGTTTGGGAAGTATGGCATAATTCTTGTGCTGTACACTGATGTGCGGTGTATTTCCGCGCTTTACGGTACTCTAGTATGCTTTGCTTTGCTCCTGGGATGCCAGCAATGGTGGTCGCGTCGCGTTAGATTGAGTTATGTTACGTTTGGTTGTGTTACGATCGGCTAGGTTAGGAGAGGACAGCTATGACTTTTGTGCAGTACACTACTATTCTTTGGATTTCTGCGCTCTACTGTTATATAGTATGCTCCGCTCGACACTCGGGAGGCCATCAATTGTCATCCCGACACGTTGGGCTGTGTTAGGATACGTTCGGATAGGCTGTGTTACGTTGCGTTAGGTTTGGGTAGCTTTGACATTCGTGTTATAAACTGCTATTCGGAAGAACTATGCGCTCTACTATGCTCTACTGTATCCCACTCGAATTTGGGTAGGCCAGTAACAGTGGTCGCTGGACGATATTTTAAGTTATGTTACGTTTGGTCATGTCGCGATTTGTTATGTTAGGAAAGGATGGCTTTGACTTTTGAGCTATACACTGCTATCCGGTGTATTTCTGCCCTCCACATAGATCTACTATACTCTGCTCGTTTGAAGGGAGACTAGAAATAGCGGTCCTGGCACGATAGGGTGAGTCGAGCAACGTTAGGTTAGGTTAGGCTACGTTTGGTTCGGATGGCTTTGACTTTTGTGTTATACACAGCTTTCGGTGGATTTCTACGCTTTACTGGTATTTGAAATGTACTGCTTAGCACTGAGTAGACCTGCAATAGTGGTATCTTCTCGAGAAGATATTTCATTCTACGTTTTGTTAGATTAGGTTAGGGCAAGTTAGGTTTTGGTATCTTTGAATTTTCTGCTCCACACTGCGATCCTATGGATTTCTGCGCCCTAATTTCTTCTAGTATGTTCTGGTTGGCTATGTGGAGGCTAGGAGTAGTGGTTCGGGCACGATACATTTAGTTACGTTACGTTCGGCTAAGTTACGATTGGTTAAGTTAGTATGTGGTAGCTTCAACTATTTTGCTATGCACTGATATTCCTTGGATTTCTGCGCTCTACGTTCCTCTAATATGTTCAGCTTGGCTCTAGGCAGGCTAGCAATATCGGTCGCGGCACGTTTCCATGAGTTAGGCTATGTTCGGCTATATCATGATTGTTTTGTGTTAGGTTCGGGTATCCTTGACTTTTCTGATATACACTGCGATTCTATGAAATTCTGCGTTATACTCTCCGCTAATGTGCACTGCTTGGTTCTGTGGAGACCAGCTGTAGACGTCGCGAGACGTTATGTTGGGCTAGGTTACGTTTGGTTACGTTACGATTGGTTAGGTTAGGAGAGAATAGCATTGACTTTAGTGCCCTGGTCCGCCATTGGATGGATTTCTGCGCCCTACAGCGCTCTAATATTTTCAGATTGGCTCCGGGAAATCCTGCAACGGTGGTCTCGGCACGTTATGTTGAGTCAGGTTGCGTTCGGCTATGTTGGGTTGGGAAAAGCATGGTCATGGTAGCTTATACTTTTCTGCTGTATACTGCTGTTCTGTGTATTTCTGCGCTCTACTGTATTCTAGTATGTCCTGCTTGGCTCTGGGGAGGCCAGCGTAGGTTGTATGAAAGATTCCTGCGTTCTACTGTGCTCTATTATGTCCGGCTTGGCTCTCGGGATGGAAGCAACTGCGGTCTCGGCGCGTTAGTTAGTGCTATGCTATGTTTGGTCATGTTCTCTTGGTTTGGGTTAGGTTTGGGTATCATTGACTCTTCTGATGTGCACTGCGGTTCTATGGATTTCTGCTCTCTACTCTCCGCTTCTGTGTTCTGCTTAGCTCTGCAGAGGCCAGCAATAGTCTTCGCTGCACGTCAGGTTGATTTAGGTTACGCTTGGGTATGTAACGATTGATTAGGTTACGAGAGGATAGCTTTGACTTTAGAGTTATTGAGCGCTATTAGGTGGATACCTGCGCCATACAAGGTTCTAATATTTTCAGCTTGGCTCTAGGGAGGCTAGCAACAGTAGCCCAGGTACGTTATGTTGAGTCAGATAGCGTTCGGTTAGGTTGGGGTAGGCAAAGCTTGGTTAGGATAGCTTCAACTTTATTGCTGTACGCAGCTATCCGTTTGATTCCTGCGCTCTACTGCGCTCTAGTACGTCCTGCGTGGATCTGGGGAGGGCAGCAATAGCGGTCTCTGCACGCAAGGTTGAGTTTGTCAATGTTTCGCTGTGTCCTGTTTGTTTGGGTTAGGTTTGGGTAGGTTTGACTCTCCTGGTGTACACTGCGGTTCTATGGATTTCTGGTTTCTATTCTCCGCTAATGTGTTCGGCTTGGCTCCGCGGAGGACAGCAATACTGGTCGCGGCACGTTAGGTTGAGTTAGGCTACTTTCGGTTATGTTACGATTGGTTAGGTTAAGACAGGATAGCCTTGACTTTAGTGCCAGAGACTGCTATTATGGGGATTTCCGCGCCCCACAGTGCTCTAACGCTGACAGCATGGCTCTGTCATGCCCAGAAAGACTGGCCTCGACAGGTTCTAATGAGACAGGCTTGATTCGGTTAGGCTGGCTTAGGCTGCGGTTGGTACGGGTAGCTTCAACTTTTGTGGTGTATACTGCTATTCGGTAGATTGCTGCGTTCTACTGCGCTCAGGTATGTTCTCCTTGGCCCTGTGTGTCGCAGCAACAGCAGTCCCGGCACATTAGGTTGAGTCAGGCTGTGTTTGGCTTTGTTCTGTAGATTAGGGTTAGGGTTGGGTCCCACTAACTTCTCTGATATACATTGCGATTCTATGGATTTCTGCGTTTTAGTCTTCACTAGTATGTTCTGCTTGACTCTGGAAATGCCAGCAATTGATGTCGCGGCACGTTAGGTTGTTTTATGTTAGGTTTGTTCATGTTACGATTGATTAGGTCAGGAGGGT